>NW_019154095.1:3542463-3542681 GCF_002288905.1 Enhydra lutris kenyoni | reverse complement strand
GGACATCTAGGTTCTTTCCATAGTTTGGCTATTGTAGACATTGCTATAAACATTCGGGTGCACGTGCCCCTTCGGACCACTACGTTTGTATCTTTAGGGTAAATACCCAGTAGTGCAATTGCTGGGTCGTAGGGTAGTTCTATTTTCAACATTTTGAGGAACTTCCATGCTGTTTTCCAGAGTGGTTGCACCAGCTTGCATTCCCACCAACAGTGTAG
>NW_019154095.1:3392473-3537463 GCF_002288905.1 Enhydra lutris kenyoni | reverse complement strand
GTGGCAACAACCCCAGGAAAGTATGCTTTAACCAAATCAGAAGAGATCCCAAATCGTGAGGGGGGAGAAAGGGGATAAAAAGAGGTTCAGAAAAGAAAAAAAAGAGAAACAATTAAAAAAAGAAAATGAATAAAGAAAAAATATAAAAAATAAAAATATATATATATATTAGATATACTAATTAAAAAACATTAAAAAAGCAAAGGGTAAAAGTTAAAAAAATTTTAGCAGAAAAAGAGAAAAAAAAATTGAAAGAGAAAAAAAATTGAAAAAGAAAAAAAATCAAATTAACTGCAAGGCTAAAGAATCATGGGGAGAAAGCCATGAGTTCCGTGCTTTGCTTTCTCCTCCTCTGGAATTCCGCTGCTCTCCTTGGTATTGAAACTGCACTCCTTGGTAGGTGAACTTGGTCCGGGCTGGGTTTCTTGTTGATCTTCTTGGGGAGGGGCCTGTTGTAGTGATTCTCAAGTGTCTTTGCCCCGGGGGGAGTTGCACCGCCCTTACCCGGGGCCGGGCTGAGCAAATCCTCTCGGGTTTGCTTTCGGGAGCTTTTGTCCCCTGAGCGCTTTCCGTAGAGTTCCGGAGGGCGGGAATGAAGATGGCGACCTCCCGGTGTCCGGCCCGGAGGAGGCGAGAGCCCGGGGCCCCACTCCTCAGTGCGCCCTCAGAGAACAGCGCCCAATTACTCCTGTCACCCTGCCTCCGGCCGCGCTCCGAGCTGACCGAGCCTGCGACCGGTTCAAGGTAACCCCGAGCTGAGAGCTCACTCCTCGGCTCTGTCTCTGTAGCCAGCTTCCCCGTTCTAATACCTGTAAGCTCTGCGACACTCAGACACCCCGATCCTTCTGTGACCCTGCTGGACCTGAGGCCACGCTGACCCTGCGTGGGCTTCACCCCGGTTAAGCCTCTGGAGTGATGTCCCTCAGCAGAACAGACTTTTAAAAGTCCCGATTTTGTGCTCCATTGCTCCGCCGCTTGCCAGGAGCCGGCCCCTCCCCCCGCAGTCTATCTTCCCGTCGCTTTGGATTCACTTCTCCGCCAGTCCTACCTTTCAGAAAGTGGTTGATTTTCTGTTTCTAGAATTGATGTTCTCTTCGATCTCCCGTTGGATTTGTAGGTGTTTGCAATCTTTAGATAAGGTATCTAGCTGATCTCCCGCTACCTGAAGTAGTCTCAGCTGCTACTTCTCCGCCATCTTGACTCCTCCTCCCACCTGACTTAATTTTTAATGGCATGTCTGATGACGAGAAACAAGTGTACGACTGAAAAACTGACAACAGAAGGCTTTGTTGTTCATACACATTTAAGCATTTCTGCTCATTTCTGCTTAGTAGTCCTATCACAGATTAACTTCAAAAGAGCCCCTCACTTCTGTTAGCCCTTGTCTGTCTTTCCCTCTGTTTGAGCTGCCGAGCAAACAGCCCGTTGATTAGTCCTCAGCTGCCACTTTACAGAAAAGGAAACTGAGGCCTGCAAGAGGAAACCTTTTCAGAAGTGGACACAGCTGAGTGGAAGAAGCTACAGGGGATTTCTTCTGACTCTTATGTCAATGCTCTTTGATGCGACCTCTCAGCATTTAACACACATTATGGGAAACGGCTCCCCTCTCTATCTGCAGCACAGAACGAAATTTCAAAACTCAGACATTTCCCTGGAGAACTTCTAAAGTCCCTGAGACTTTCCCACTGGGATCTTAGCCTTTTGGTGTTTCTTGGTGGGTAACTAGTACTCCAAAGCAGCTTTAACCACTGATTCTGTAGCCTGGGAGTGTCTTCTCATCTCCTGTGTCTGAAGCAGAAAGGATGGCCATGGGAAGTGTCAGGACGCATCGGCGGGAGGGCGAGGGGCAGTTCGGTCCACACTGCAGCCCATCACATCATCCATTTCCTTCTGAGCATGAGCTCTCAGCCGTGGCGGTCCACGCCTTCTCCAGAACTCAGCAGTCGTCCCTCTCAAGTGACCTCAGCAGCGGCCCCAGCTCCTTTTCTATCTTTAAGACTTTTCCTTCCAATGTGGTCCATCCAACCTGAGTCTCCGTGACTGTCATTTAAAGCATGTCATTTGTTTTTCCTGTTCAGAAACCAATATATTGCCTACTTACCGACTTTCAAGAATAACTTCATTTCCAGGCACACCTGCCACGACACACGTGAGTCACGCCAGCCCCTTCACCTCTCCTCTCTGACACAGCGCCTCTGCTTCCATCCCTGGACGTTCACACGGGACACCCTCCTCTTCAAAGTCTCCCAGCCCCTCCTCGCTGTTTAAAATGCAACTCTGGTGTCAAACCTTCACAGATGTCACTGGATTATCTACTCCATTGCTCTGGTGATCTCTCAGCATTTGTCAACCATCTGCAATTCATGATTCAGGACAGGTTAATATGTTTGTTTTTGTTGGCATTCTTGTACCATTTTTATTTTTGTCAAATCATCTCTCTGGAATAGAGTTATGCCTTGAGGGCAGAGACCATGACTTTGGCCTCCTTTGTTATTCCCTCGGGTGCTAAACGTCAGGGTCTGCATACAGGAATCACTCAATAAATAATGACAGAGTGACGGTGATGGGCCACATCACCAATAGTCTGCCCTTTGGAACAGCTGTAATTCTCCTAATACTCTCCCCCTAGACCTGGATGAACGCCACCATATTTAAAGGCTTCTCTTTTCTCCTCCCCAGTCCGGGCTCATCTTACACACAGATAATCTAAGGTCTTGCTACTGAAACACGAACCCTGTTCAAGCGGCATCGCCTCCCCCTGGTAGCTTGTCAAAAATGCAGAGCCACAGGCCACATCATGCCTAACGAAGCTCCTCTGCTCTTCTCACATGATCCCTCCCAGAATGCTATATGCCCATTAACACCCAAAAAAGCACTATTGTAAGGGGAGTTATTTTCTTCTAGGTTTTCTCCGTCTGGAAAGCCCTATCCTATGAAACCATATGTTCATAGTCTGCAGCTGATGTGGGGAACAAAGGCAAAAGGAAATGTAAATGAAATTACATTTCCTTATGACCCAAAGCTCAGTGACAAGTACTTGAGGCAGGCAGAGGACTGTGGTCCTCCCAGAACCTCCTCTCTGTCTTCCTGCTGAAGCCGCGCTGGAGGAAAAGTCACCTTAGCTTGACAAGAGCCGGGCCTCCAGGACCCTGTGTGGTGTCTTTCACAAATGAAAATCCTCTGGGACACTTACTTTATCTCTGCCATCACCTCCCCTCTTAATGTATATATTATATTAGCATATGACCAAATGCCCCTCACCATCTCAGCACAGTTCTTTCTACTCACAGATCCTGTCTGGATGCTTTAATAAAACCATGCTTTTTGTACCAAAAACATCTTAAGAATTGTTTTTTAACCATGTGCTCCCAGACCTCCACATCAAATCACAGCCCAGCTGCTTAGTTTCACACCCTGGGCTGTCGCTGCTTAACCCACTGAGCTGGTCAAGTTTTAAACTGAAATGAGGACAGGCACCCCTCAGCTACATTACCGGTTTGTTTCCAAACCACAGCAACAGAGCAAATATCACGAGAAAGTGAGTCGAGTGACTTTTTAAGTTTCTCAGTGCATCTAAAGTTATGCTAACATTGTAGTGTAGCCTATAAGTGTTTGATAGCTTGTCTAAAGAAGTATGCTTGCCTTCACTTATAAAAATTCTTTATTGCCAAAATAAGCTGACCATCACCTGAGCTTTCAGCAAGTCATCTTTCTGCTGGCAGAGGGTCTTGTCTCAGTGCTGATGGCTGCCGACTGAGCAGTATGCTGCTGCCGCAAGTGACGTAGCTATGGCAGTTCCTTCAAATAAGAATGAAATTTACCACATGGCTTGACTTTTCCTTCCCAAATGGTTTCTCTGTAGGATGCAATGTTTTTGCTACCATGTTACCCACAGAACTTCCTTCAGCTCTGGAGTCAGTCCTCTCAAACCCTGCCACTGGTTTATCAGCTACGTTTACGGAATGTTCTAAATCCTTGGTCGTCATTTCAACAGTCTTCCCAGCATCTTCACCAGGAATGGATTCCACCTCAAGAACCCACTTTCTGTGCTCCTGCGCAAGAAGCAGCTCCTCGTCTGTTTGAGCGTGACCCCGAGAGCACAGCGGTGCAGTCCCGTCTGCAGGCTCCTCTTCTGATGCACATTCTCCGGCCCCTTCCGCCCCATCTGTGGTTCCCTCCTCCACCAAGTCTCGGACCCTCAAAGTCATCCATCGGGTTGGACTCCCTTCTTCCAACCTCCTCTTTGTGCTGATGTTCTGACCCCTTCCCATGAACCACAGATGTTCTCAGTGGCATCTAGAATGGTGAATCGTTTCTGGAAGGTTTTTACTTTGCCCAGATCCATGAGAGGAATCACCATCTACGGCAGCTGTAACCTTACGAAATGCATTGCTTCAGTAAGAAGACTGGAAAGTTGAAATGACTCCTTGATCATGGACTGCAGGATGGACGCTGCATTAGCGGCATGAAAACCACGCTACTCTCACGGTCCGTCTCCATCAGCGCTCTTGGGTGACAGATGCATTGTCAGCGAGCAGCAGTGTTTTGAAAGAAATCTTGTTCTCTGAGCATTTGGCCCCAACGGTGGGTTTACCATATTCAGTGAACCGTGTTGTAGACAGACGCACCGTCATCCAGGCCGTGTGGTTCCATTTGTAGGGCCCAGGCAGAGTAGACTGGGCGCGATGCTGAAGGGCCCTAGGATTTTCAGAATGGGACGTGGGCACTGGCTTCCACGTAGGGTCACCAGCTGCATCAGCCCCTCACAGGGGAGCCAGCCTGTCCTTCGCAGCTCTGAAGCCGGGCACTGACTTGTCTCTGGCTGTGAAAGTCCTAGATGGCGTCGTCTCCCGACAGAAGGCTGTTTGGTCTACACTGGCAGTCGGTTGTTGAGTGTGGCCGCCTTCCTGAGTTCTCTGAGCTGGATCTCCTGGGTGACCTGCTGCCGCGTCTCCGTGAGCACCTGCAGCCTCACCTGGTCCTTCATGTCAGGGCGACTACTGCTTCCCTTAATCCCACCAGCCAAGCTCCACAGGCTTCAGACTTTCCCTCTGCAGCTTCCCTGCCTGCCTCAGCCTTCACAGAACTGAGAATTCGGGCCTTGTTCTGGATCAGGCTTTGGCTTAATGGTGGCTGGTTTGATTTTCGGTTCAGACCACTAAAACGTTATACATATTGCAATAAGGCTGGTTGGCTTTCTTATTTTAGCACACTTACTAATTTTTTTTTAAGAACTTTTCCTTTGTGGGCACCTGGGAGGCTCAGTTGGTTGAGCGTCTGCCTTTGGCTCAGGTCATGATTCTTGGTCCTGGGATCAAGCTCTGCGTTGGGCTCCCTGCTCAGTGGAGAGCTTGTTTCTCCCTCTCTCTCTGCTCCTCACCCCACTTGTGTTCTTTTTCATGCTCTCTCTCTCACTCAAATAAATAAATAAATAATTAAAACAACAAACCAACTTTTCCTTTACATTCACGGTTTGGCTGCTGGTGCACGAGGCCTGTTGTGACTCTCAACATGCCTTCCGCACGAAGCTTAATCATCTCTGTGTGAGGCTCTTCCTTTCACTTGAACACTCAGAAGTAACTGGAGAGTTATTAGTTCACCTAATTTCAGTATTAGGGAAAAGGGATGCCCGAGGAGAGGGGGAGAGCTGTGGGGACAGCTGGTAGATGGAACAATCAGAACATATATTTTTCCTTAGGTTTCCAGTATTACAAGGACTTGGTTCATGGCGCCCCAAAACAATTACCATAGTGATATCAAAGACCACTGATCACAGATCACCGTAAAAGATACCATAATAAAAACACTGGAAATATTTTGAGAATTACCAAAATTTGGGAGACACACAAAGTGAGTATATGCTTCTGGAAAAATGGCACTGGTAGACTTGCTCAATGTCAGGCTGCCATAAACCTTTAATTCATTAAAAAAAATGCAACTTCTTGCATAATACAATAGAATGAGGTATGCCTATATATGTTCACTAAATAAACTTATCCTTGATCACAAAAGTTCACCCATGTACACTTCAAAGTCTCCTGTTCTATGCAGTGAATACAGAATCAGTACTTAAACCAGTGAATCAACAAACAGATTTCCATTAGCTACTCTGTGAATTATTCTCTATTACGTGTCATGGTATTGAAGTAAGTATTTGACACACCTTCCCTGTCTTCAAGGAGCTTGCAACCAGTTGGTTTATTCACTCTATCTTGATATAATAGTATTTTTTAATTTGCAAAATGAATGAATAAAAATTCTGTGATTATTTCAATTATTTATCCTATCCTATAATTTAGCTACTTTAATTATGTAACAATATCTCACAGTTCTAATTTGCATTTTCCTGATGATTACTGATGTTGAGAGACTTTTCAAGTGTTTTTGTCATTCTTAGATCTTCTTTAATATTTACTCAAGTTATTTGTTCATTTTTTAATATTTTAATTATTGATTTATAGGAGTTATTTATATAAATACTGGGCATATAACTTTATTATATACAACTGTTTTGAATATTTTCTTTCAAGCTATAGCTTTCTTATTTCCTTAATTGCATATTTTGATGATACAAAATGTATCAGTTTCATTTCCCTTTATGGTTAGTGTTTCATCTATCCTAGTACAACTCAGTCTACCCCATGAGTGTGAAGTTATTTTATGTTATCTTTTAGAAGTTTTACAGTTATTATCATTTACACTTAGGTCTAACATATGTCTAAATATTTTTTTGCAAGTGCTGTCAGGTAAGAATGGAGTTTAATTTATACGCTCATTTTCATTTCAGACTCTACTTGATCCATTGCTTTGTGGACATATTGCAATTTTAAAGGTTAGGAACGAAATACAGCAAGGGTCATTTATAAACACTTTCCTAGAGATTTAAAAGGTCATTACAGTAGAAAGTCAATTAAAGTTAAATAATAACTCCCTGATCCTGTGAAACCGGGACTCATATACATATATATCTATTTGTATCTATAATATGTAAAGGAGCATATGTATAAATTTACACACATGCATATATATTTATGCATATATAAATAATATAATTGTGACTATACACACAGAGAAAGGACACTTTGTATCATGATGTAGAAATTTTTGAACTATATGCTTATCTAATTCTGGGGTATTGGTTTATAAGAGATGGGACAGCTGATTCAAATTGAGTGAAGTATATCTTTCCCTAATACTTTCATATGTTTTTTTGTTCAGAGAGATGTAAGTTTGTATGTATAAATGAAAAGGAAAATGTAAAGAATTAACTTAAACATGTTACCTTATATACAGAAAGTTCTTCCACAGATTCTCTCATTCAACATGTATGGGTGAATAGTAAACCATATAAATGTAATACTCTTAGTGCTGGAAAAATGAATAAACTATGTATCATATGCATTAATAATTAAGATATGGAAAAACTTCCAAACATTTTTATCACCCTTGATTTGCTACATACTGTATAACAGTATTCTTTAATACTTTAATAAAAAGTTTCATAATGTATTCATTTTAAACCATAAAAAAATAGGAATGGATGACACAGTCTACTTATCACAACTCGTTTTACTATTTTGGGATTTGAAAAAGTGAAACGTGCATAATGTGAAACAGAGCTTCTGAAATACATAATTAATAAAACCTTTTACTTTGAAATTGAATAAATCATTTTCCCATTGGTACAGTTTTATAAGCCCTTATAATTGTAGCACTGCACAAGTTAGATATGTATTTTGGGTTAATTTTACCTCATTCTTTGAAAGTTAAAGGTGATTCAGTTTCTAAGTGTCTTAACACTCTAGGCATGGTCTTATAAGAAAGTGTCCAAAACCTTGATCATTGCTAGATCACATGATCAAATCCATGAAATTCTGTAACTTCTAAGACAAATCTCTAACTTGAATGGAGAGGACATTAGGTTTGGCATACCATAGATTTTAATCCAATGTAAATTACCCATCTGCTGTATAAAGTGAAGCTACTCATATAACCTTTCTGTATCCCATGTTTCATTATTGAGGTTGAAAAAAAAAAAAAAAAAGAATATCCTGGCTTTACATGTAACACTCTGGAATGTACTATCTGTGATGCTTCCACTTGACTTTTGAATCTTGAGTCTCTTGTTGAACTATGAATAAAAGTACTTACAGCTAATGTTGTGTTACATGAAGCTCTAATGAGATATATTGTGTGTGGGTTGTTGCTATGCGAAAACAGCATAAAATGAGTGTCTGAATATAAATATCCAGCAAAGAGCAGGGCTTTCAACAAACATATTGATTATGACATAATTGCACTTGATTGGAATAACAAGATATATTGGGAAAATAGAGACTTAATGTCATCAGAAATTATATTTGGAGTCAGTTCAAAGTGGTGACATAGGAAGATCCCGAACCCCCATCTACCCATGGACATACCCAATCTACAGTTATATATGGAACAATTTTCTCTGAAAAAAGAACAGAAAACTAGCAGAGCAACTGCTTCACATTGACAAATGAGGGAAGAGCCACATCAAAATGGTAGCAGAGGCTGAGACACAATCCTTCCATAAACCTGTTACAGTGACCTACATTAGGAAAGGAACCCCAAAACATGAAGCTTCTCACTGAGGCACACAAGATTTCATACCCTACATCAGGCAGCTCCACTTTGAAGATTTGCCCCTGACCAATGAGCACGCATAACATCTGGCTGTGAAAACCAATGAAGCTCTCATCAGCAAGCCCTAAAGCTGTTAGAAAACCATAGAAATGCCTCCTGAAGGGCTCATGCATGGACTCAGTCACTGCATGCCCAGGTTGGAAGTAGCCATTTGAAAAATACAGATTAAATGGCAGAGGTTCATTTGCTAATCTTAAAGCATCAGCTTCAGTGGTAGGGGCTGCTAGGATAATTTCCAGTAATGGAGGCACAGGCAGGTATCATTTTTGCTCTCTCTTTGTACCCTATGAAAGCCAGTAGGCACCATTTTGTTTTCCTCAGAGGGTGCCATCTTCACATCCTGTTCTGCTATGTTCCAGAACACCATTTGCTCCTAAAGGGAGATTCTACGCACATCTGTTGCCCTGTGTTTAAATCTGTATCCCAGTTTTTGTGGCTGCAGTCTAGGGTCACCTCTTCATTGCCTGGCTCTGGAGGCCAAGTGACCTTGTGTTTCTGGGTCCCAGGGGACTTTTAACAATAGAAGAGATAGTTCTTGGCAGACTACCACACCCACCACACTAGAGAGATAGCATACTAAAAAATGTCCCCTGTCTTTCTGAGAAAGATACCTATTTGCCTGAGCAGAAGCTTTGGCCTCAGTGGTAGTCTTCAAGTCTGGCACATGGCTAGAGGCTACAGAGGTGCTCTCAGGGAACAGAGACTAAGGGATGCCATCTTGTCACTTTCCCTTTGCCTTGCTACAACTCACTGATATCTCTAGGAGTTTATATGCTACTCTGGGGCCCCAAATTTTATGACTGTTGGTCAGGGGACACCTCTCCATCACCTTGTCTGCTGGCCAGCAGGACTTATGCTTACAGGCCCCCTTCCCCTCCCACCCATGGGACTGCATGTATTTCCATAATTTAAAAACTGCTGCCTATGATTCTGGCTTCCAATCAATCTTAAACTATGTGTCAATGAATATCCTCCCTGTGTTAGGACACTGGTCTTGGTACAACCTAAACTACTGGTATATATTAAAAATGAAATAGGCAGTTTAGAAAATGAGAAAGGTTTGAGAGACAAGAATTGGACAGAGTTAAATGATAATGTTCATTTGCTCCACAAAGATAATTTTTGAGAAGGGAGAGGTAGCTGTTTTATCTAATGCATAGAAACCAACACAGAGAGTCAAACAAAATGAAGAAACAGAAGAATATGTTCCAAATCAAAGAACAAATAAAACCTCAAAGAAACAGAGATGAGTAACTTTCTGATAAAGAGTTCAACATAGTGGTCATAAGGATGCTAATTGAATGTGGGAGAAGAATGAACAAACATTGTGAGAATTTCAACAATGAGATAGAAAATATGAGGAAAAACAAACAGAAGTCACAGAGCTGAAAACTATAATTGATGAACTGAAAAGTACATGACAGTGGATCAAAAACAGACTTGATGAAAAAGGAGAAAGAACTGGTGAGCTTGAAGTCGGGACAGAGGAACTCAAAATCCAAGTGATGATAGCTTAAGGGACTTGTGGTACAACATCAAGCAGGCTAACATTCTTATTCCAGGGCTTACAAAAGGAGGAGAGAGAAAGTGGCAGAAAACTTATTTGAATATATAATGGCTAAAAATTTCTCTAACCTGGGGAAAGAAACTGGCATCCAAATTCAGGATGCCCATAACATTCCAAAAAAGATAAACACAAAGAGACATAAACCAAGATACCTTATAATTAAAGTGTCAAAAGTTAAAGAGACATCTAAAAGGCAACAAAAGGAAAACAAGTTGTTATATACAAGGCAACCCCCATAAGATTATCAGCAGATTTTCAGCAGAAACTTTTCAGGCCAGAAGAGTATGTTGGTATATATTCAAAGCACTGGGAAAGATATCTTTCAACTAAGAACACCTAGCAGAGTTATTCAGAATTGAAGGATGGATAGTTATCCTGACAGTCTAAACTGAAAACTTCCATCATCAATAAACAAGCTTACAAGAAATATTAAAGGGACTTCTTTAAAGTAAAAAAGAAAGGGCACTAATTAATAGTGAGAAAACATATGGAAGTATAAATTTCACTGGAAAAGGTAAATATATAGTAATTGTACTGAATTAATCACTTATTTACGCTAGTGTAAAGGTTAAAAGAGAAAAGCAGTAAAGATAACAATAATGATTAGTTAAGGGATACTCAAGATAAGAATATGTAAAATGTTACATAAAACAAAGTATGGGGGGGCACCTGGGTGGCTCAGTTGGTTTGGCACCTGCCTTCGGCTCAGGTCGTGATCCTAGGGTGCTGGGATCAGACACCGCAGCAGGCTCGTTGCTCAGGGGGAATCTGCTTCTTTCTCTGCCTTTCCCCTGACTCATGCTTGCTCTCTCTCTCAAATAAATAAAAATCTTAAAAAAAAAAAAAAAGTTGGTGGGGAGAGTAAAAATGTGGAGCTCTAAAAGGTGTACATTAAATTGTTAGAGAAATATACTATTAAATATAGGTTGTTATATGTAAACTTCATGGTAACCATTAGCAAATTCCTATATACACAAAAGATAGAAAGAAATCTGGGAATACCACTTAAGAAAGCCATCAAACCATCAAATAAGATAGCAAGAGAAGAAAACATTAACCGAGAAATTACAAAACCTATGTATGGGGGGGACCCTCCAGAAAATAGAAAGTAACAAGTACATACCAGAAAATTATTAGTTTAGAAGTAAATAACTTATTCAGTGGAAAGACATAATGGCTGGGGGCATCTGGGTAGCACAGTCAGTTAAGAATCCACTCTTGATTTCAGCTGAGGTCATGATCTCTGGGTCATGAGATCAAGCCCTGTGTCAAGCTCCACACACAGCAAGGAGTCTGCTCCTCTCTTCCCTCTCCCTCTGCCCTTCTCCCTGCTCATGCTGTCTCTACAATGAATCAATCAATCAAAGAAAGAAAAGACAGAGGGGCTGAATGAGGAGGAAAACAAGACCTATCTGTATATTGCTGGAAAGAGATTCGCTTCAATAACCAAAACCTCACCAGAAAATAAAATCTTAAAAAAAAAAGTGGGGGGCACGGTGGGGGGGATGCCTGCATGACTCAGTTGGTCAAGTGTCTGCCTTTAGCTCAAGTCATGATTCCAGGGTCCTGGGATCAAGTCCCATACCAGGCTCCTAACTCAGCAGGGAGTCTGATTCTCCCTCTGCCTGCCACTTCCCCTGCTTGTGCTAGTTCTCTCTCTCTCTGACAAATAAATAAATAAAATCTTTAAGACACAAAACCAAACAAAATTTTTAAAAATCTCACCAGAAACAAAATCAATGACCAGACAACTTCACTGGTGAATTTTACCAAACATTTAAATAAGAATCAGTATTGATTCTTCACAAAATCTTCCAAAAAACAGAGTAAGGTCTGCTTTCCATCTCATTTTACAAGGCCAGCATTATCCTGATACCAAAACAAGGACAACATGAGGAAAAAAAATATATATATATAGGCCAATTTCTCTGATAAACGCAAATACAAAACTACTCAACAAAATATTAGCAACCTAACTGAACAATACATTGCAATGATTTTAAACCAATATCCTGTGGGATTTATTTCAGGGATGTAAGGATGGCTCTGTAACATCCACAAATCAACATGATACACCACATTAACAAAATAAAGGATAAAGATTATCTCTATAGATACTGAAAAAGCCTTTGATAAAATTCAACATCAATTTGTGATAATAATGTTCAATAAAGTGAGTAGAGAGGGAATGCATCTACATAATAAAGGCCATTTATAACAAGTCCTCAGCTAACATCACACTCAATGGTGAAAGCTGAAAGCTTTTCCTCTAAGATTAGGAACAAGACAAGCATATCCTCTGTCAACATTAAGTCCTAGCCACAGCAATTAGGCAAGAAAATTAAATAAAAGTCATACAAATTGGGAAGGTATAAGTAATACTGACACTATCTGCAGATGTTATAGTATGTATTAAAACCCCTAAAGATTTCACACACACACAGGAAAAAAAAAAACTGTTAGAACTAATAAATACAGTGAATTTTCAGGAAACAATATTAATATACAAAAATCTGTATCATTTCTACACTAATAATGAACTATAAGCAAAAGTAAAAAAAAAAAAAAAAAGCAATCTCATTTGCAATTGTGTCAATAAGAACACTTGAAAATAAATTTAGCCAAAGAGATCAAGCATGTGTATTCTGAAAACTATAGGACATTGATGAAAGAAACTGAAGAAGACACAAATGGGAAAATATCCCATGCTTGTGGATTGGAAAAAAATTAATATTGTTAAAATGTCCATTTTTTCCAAAATTATTTTCCAAAAAATTTTCCAAAATTTTCCAAAATTTTCCAAAAATTATTTTCCAAAATAATTTAGATTTTCAATGCAATCTGTATCAAAATTCTAATGGTATTTTTTTCACCATAGAACAGTCCTAAAATTCATATGTAACCACAAGAGATCCTAAATAACCAAAGTAATCTTGATTTAAAAACAACAACAGTAACAACAAAAAGCTAGAGGTGTGCTTCCTGAGTTCAAACTATATTATAAAGTTAAAGTAATCCAAACAGACTGTTTTGGCATAAAAACACACATAGATCAGTGAAACAAAATAGAGAAACAAGAAATAAACCCAAACACTTATGGTCAGTTGCAACAGAGGAGCCAAGAACATGTAATAAGGAAAGGACAGAGTCTTCAACAACGTGTTGGGTAAATAGGACAGCCATAAGCAAAAACGAAACTGGACCACTATCTTACACCATATACAAACAGTAACTCAAAACAGATTCAAGACTTGAGTGTGAGACCTGAAGCTATAAAATTCCTAGAGAAAAATAAGCAGTAAGCTCTGTAACATTAGTCCTAGCAATCATTTTTTTAGATTTTATTCCAATAGCAAAGGCATCAAAATACAAAATTAACAAGTAGGACTACATCAAACTTAGGAGGTTCTGCACAACAAAGGAAGCTGTCAACAAAATAAATAGACAACCTATGGAATGGAAGAAAATATTTGTAAATCATCTAGTGGATAAAAGTTAATATCCAGAATATATAAAGAACTCATATAACTCAATATTGAAGGGAGGGAGGGTGGGAGAGAAGGAAGGAAGGAAGGAAGGAAGGAAGGAAAATCCAGTTTTAAAAAATGAGCAGAGGATTCCAAATGGGCATTTTTCCAAAAAAAAAAAAAAAAAAAAAAGACACATAGATGGCCAACAGCTTCAAGAAAAGATGTTCAAAATTCCTAATCATCAAGAAATGCAAATTAAAACCATAATGTGATTTCACCTCACACTTGTTAGAATGGCTACTATTAAAAAAAGAACAAATGAATCTAATAATAGATTATTGCTTTGGGTGCACAATGTTGTAAATACATTAAAATGTATTTATTTGTACATTTTAAGTAGGTAATTTAAGATATGAGAATTACATCTCAATAAGGCTATTTAGAAAAAGACAAAATGAAAATATCCTTTGATGCTGTAAATATAAAAATATATTATGATCATAATTAAGAGAGGAATTAAAGGCTGGCTTGTGCTAATCCCACAATTGATTTGTGAATCCTTAAAGATATACATTATGGGAATGTATAATTAGCTTGGGAAATCTACATGATTTTCCACTTTAAAAAACAATCCCAGGGGCACCTGGGTGGCTCAGTGGGTTAAAGCCTCTGCCTTCGGCTCAGGTCATGATCCCAGGGTCCTGGGATCAAGCCCCGCATCGGGCTCTCTGCTCAGTGGGGAGCCTGCTTCCTCCTCTCTCTCTCTGCCTGCCTCTCTGCCTACTTGTGATCTGTCTGTCAAATAAATAAATAAATAAATAAATAAACCTTAAAAAAAATTATAAAAAACAATCCCAGGGGTGCCTGGGTGGCTCAGAGGGTTAAGCCTCTGCCTTCGGGTCAGGTCATGATCTCAGGGTCCTGGGATCGAGCCCCTGCTTCCTCCTCTCTCTCTGCCTGCCTCTCTGCCTACTTGTGATCTCTCTGTCAAATAAAATCTTAAAAAAAAAAAATCCCATTTTTTATGTTAGTTTCCATTATATGTTTGTGTGTATATATACACACATTTGTGTTTGTAGATTTAAATTTTTTATTTTATGTTGTATTTTCAAAATTGTCTTATATTTAAATAGATTTTTCTATTAAATTGATAGCTTTACATAGAAGCATTTATTTTTTCTTGGTGAGGTTACTTGCTAGGCTCATGGGGAATATTTTACCATAACAACTTTGCTCCTGCGTAAAGAATGAAGTACAGATTTACTGGATTCTATAGTCACCAACTATTTATACAATTTTATGCCCTTAGCTTTATAGCAATCACACGTTTGTTGTTATTTTGCTACCTTAACCATGCACATCAAAACTCAATAAAATCCAGCTCAAGATTTTCTTTAATTTATTATAATTAAAAGATATCCCAAGAGGGAAGTACGCATGCTTGAAAATTTAAAGCTTTGTTCCCTTTGCTACATCTAAAGAAGGGTTCACTTCTCTATTAAGTGAAGTACACTTCTGAGATTCCAAACTACATGATGTAGTCTTTCAAAAGAGTAGTTTTGGGGCACCTGGGTGGCTCAGTGGGTTAAGCCTCTGCCTTCAGCTCAGGTCATGATCTCAGGGTCCTGGGATCGAGTCCCGCATCGGGCTCTCTGCTCCGCAGGGAGCCTGCTTCCTCCTCTATCTCTGCTTGTCTCTCTGTCCACTTGTGATCTCTGTCAAATAAATAAAATCTTTAAAAAAAAAAAAAGAGTAGTTTGACGTGATGAAGGAAAAGAAGAATTTTGGATGGGCCTAGAAGACTAATGTCTTCTAATGTGAAATTTTTATTTCTTTCTGTAACAGGAAAAATTAAGTCTAGAAAAATGAAAAAAATTAAGAAAATGGCAGAAGCTGACTTTGCCTCCATGTGTGTGGCAACGCCATGGTCATTCCAACATGCTGCTTCCTTATGAAGGACTTCATTCTAAACACTTTGGATCTGGTCATCCCTGAAGCAACATGAAATCATCTATTTTTTCAGAACTAAGTACTCAGTTTCTACTATGTGCCCATACCTGTTCTAAGTGCTCAGTATATAGCAGGTACAAGGAGTTTTATTCATTAAAGCTGATAGTTTACAAGGTTCACAGGGGGCATGGATCATAAGCAGATATTTGGGCAAGAATTAGAGGCTAACCTGATCCTGAAAACCCAGCTGGAGAGTGGAGAGTGAGCTATCAGAGAAGGTGTGGTCAAGGAAGGTCCTCGGGGGAAATAAGGTAAACCCTGAAGTATGGCCTCAGGGTTGGGGCCATGGCAAGGCATGGAGCACAGCAGATGGGCTGGCCAGGGGAGGACTGATGTGGGAGCCCCAAGTTACTACAGAGCATTGACAGAATGTAAGCCTGGAACTAGAGGAGGTTAGAAAGAAACCAGTAGGAAATCACTTCTAGTTTTGCTCGGGTAAGGACCCTGAGAGTGGACGTTCCAGATGAGTTCTGATCAGGGGTGTGACATAATCCAGTGGACATCAGGGAACAATTACTCTTCTTGCTGTGCTGAGAATAGACCTCAGTGTTCCATGGAGGAAAAATGCTCACCAGTTAGGAAACCACGGAAGAAAGAGGCTGGGCTGAGTCATCCCAGTGGGAATGAACAAACAGTAAGGATACAGAGACATTCCCATTCTCCAATCGTCTTAACTCTCAGTTCAGAATATTTCATAGGTGCAAAGTGCTAGTCTGAGCCCAGCTGAAATTCTAAAACATCATAAAGGAAGGAGTGTCAAAAATACGCAAGGTGAATTAACTGGCCACAAGCAGTGAGGAAGGATGGCATAAATTGAGGGGTTTTCCTCCCAGAAAAAGAAAAGTATTCATTTCCCAGATCCGTGTGACTGAATATAACAGACTATGAACAACGGATGTGGTCACTTTATTACCGTTGGTGGTTCTAACACAGGTGTACACCCCCTGCTGTGGATGGAGGAAATGCAGCTGAAGCCCCAGTGGCTCACTTCTATGCATGTATCTTTCTTTCTTAAAAGTCCCCTCTTTTTTTTTAGTAGAAGTTTTTATTTAATTCTGGTTCATTAACATACAGTGTAGTATTAGTTTTAGCTGCAGGATTTAGTGATTCGGCACTCCCATACGTCACTCTGTGCTCAACACACGAAGAGCACTCCTTAATCCCCATCACCACCTTCACCCGTCCTCCCACCCGCCTCCCTCCATCATTCCTTAGTTTGCTCTCTATCAATAATAGTCTTTTATGGTTTGCCGCTATTTCTTTCCCATATGTTCTTTGGTTTTGTTTTTTAAATTCCACATGAGTGAAATTGTATGGTATTTGTCTTTCTCTGACTTCTCTCCCTTAGCACAGTATGCTCTAGTTACATACATGTCATTGCAGATGGCAAGATTTCATTCTCTTTGATGGCTCATATTCCATTACACACACACACACACACACACAAACACACACGTCTGCACACACCACCTCTCTATCCATTCATCAGTCAACGCACATTTGGGCTGTTTCTATAATTCGGCTGTTGTGGATAATGCTGCTATACGTATCAGGGTGCATGTGGCCCCTCGAATCTGTATTTTTGGATCCTTTCTGTAAATACCCAGCACTGCAGTTGCTGAGTGATAGCATAGCTCTATGTTTTACTTTTTGAGGTAACTCCATGGTGTTTTCCACACTGGCTGCACCAGTCTACATGCCCACCGACAGTGTGTGAGGGTTCCCCTTTCTCTACACCCTTGCCAACACCTGTTGTTCTTGTGTTAATTTTATCCATGTTGACGGGTGTGAGATGATATCTCATTGTAGTTTTGATTTGCATTCCTCTGATGATCAGTGACATTAAACAACTTTTCAGGTGTCTGTTGGACATCAGAATATCATCTTTGGAAAAATGTCTTCTGCCTATCTCTTAAGTGGATTGTTTGTGTTTTGGGTGTTGAATTTGTAAGTTCTTTATATATTTTGCATACTAACCCATTATCAGATACGCCATTTACAAAAACACCACAGAAATACAATTATAAGAGAATATTTATGATAAATCATGTCCCAAGAAGTTGGGCAATCTGGAAGAAAAGGATAAATTCCTAGAAACATATAAACTGCCAAAACTGAAACAGGAAGAAATAGAAAACTTGAATAGACTGATAACTAGCAAAGAAATTGACTCAGTAATCAAAAATCTCCCAGAAAACAAAATTCCAGGGCCATTAAAGTCACTTTAAAATAAAATATACACACTCTTCAAAATATAAAGAAAACAAACAGGAATATGATTATAAAGGAAAATATGTACCACATTTCTAAAAAATATCTTCTGCATTTCACCATTAAATGTATCGTTGAATTTCTTGACAGTCAAGACACAAAATATGTTTGGTCACATATTTTCCTACATGATCATTAAGAACGTCTGATTATGAAGAACGAGTGGGTTTGACCTTGCTGCTATGTGATTATGGAAAGTGGCAAGGGTCACTTCGTAGCACAGAGCTAAGGCACTTAGCGCCTCCCTTCCTGTGTGCCGGAGGCAGCATTTTGCTCCCAAGGCCCCTCTGTTGGCCATGATGGCCTGGCTCCTGTTAGCGGTGGAGGGCAGCACAACCCTGGCTGGTGGCGTTAGAGTGATGTGGATTACAGACACACCATGGTGTTGGTCATGAAGGGATAGAAGCTGGGCTCACTACATTTGCCTCCAGGACGCCAGCATGTCAGAGCAAGAAGCTACATCTAGCCCCTCAGAGATGATCATAGAAAGAGAACCACATTCTGGGACACCATCACCACAAGGGAAAAAAACACCACTTCCCTTCGAACACCATCATCCTAAGGGCTAGAAGACATGATTTCCCCCGAGCACCATCATCTAGGCGCAACTACCATTTCCTCTGGAACACACCTAACCAGGAGAGGGGAAACCACATCTCCTGAAGACCCTGTTGTCACATTCAAGCAGCACCTCCCAGCAGTTCTGAGTGGAGCCATGTTATCCATCTACCTCCCTCCATCTGGCGGCCAGCCCCAGCTCCGCAAAGGCTTCTGGGTTTTGGAACATACCCCCTTCTTCAGGGTAAAGGATTTCTTGTTTGTAAGAACCATGTGGAACATATCTGAATCAGCTTCCCAGGCCAAAGCGATGTCCTTAGCAGACAAGGGTCTTGGGGTGCAGGGTGATGGAGGATGGCTGAGGCTTTGATTGCATCAGGGGACCATTGTGTTTGCTTCTCTCCTTGTTTTTAATTTTCTTTTTTTAAGAATCTCATTAATTTGGGCTGTTTGAATCCCCTCTACCCTGCGTTCATTGGTGGCCTCTTTCACTATGTTAGGATTAACACTTGTACCTGTTCAACCTCATTTATGACAGCAGTTCACCATCCTCCCTTCCCTGGATTGCTCTCCGGGGGCAGCCTTCACACTTTCTTGCAAAGGAGCATGTTCCCCAGAAGTCACCCAGAGATCTGCTCTAGACACACTCACTCCTTCCGCCTTAGATTCTGGGCAGAACTTTGGTCGTGCAAGGCTGGGGAGGGCATCCCGCAGTGTTGCTGCACATAAATTGGTTCAACAGATATTAATTTGAATTGGAAAAAAATCAGCTGGTTTGGTGGTCTCTAATGCCCCATTCAGTTTTAAAAGTTATTTATGAAGGCATGAAAACAACACAGTTCCACCTACAATGATCAACTACATGGGAACACTTGGCATGACTTGCCTAAACGTGCTACTTTGGATTTTTTTCTCCCTAGATCCTGGAATAAATAAAATTTGTTTCAACTGTCAGAGGCCCAGTTTCTATCCTCTCTGATGGATCACTCACTTTAATTTCTTGGATAATAGCTTTTCTATAGCCAAGTTTGAAAATGGAAATGCTAGCCAATATGTTACTAAGGCCAGGTGGCACCAACATGTGGGCAAGCCTTAAAATATCCAAATACTGCGAGGGGCTCACAGTGACTAATTTGAAGACATCAGCTTCCGTAAGTGACCTCTCCAGGAGAACCAAGGTGGGGCTTTGGCATTCCATGTTCACATCTCAGCGCACACACACGCACATCCCAGAAGCGTAAACGTTTGTAGAGCCCCTTCAAATGGTGCTGACAGCAGTAACAAGAGTAAGTTAAACTTGATTCAGCCTCGTGCATACTGCGCGATAATCTGATCCCCCCCCCCTCTTCCCAACAATCCAGTGAGTATCACTACTCCCAGATTAGCTACGGAGAAATTGTAGCTTAGTTATTATAGAAGGTAAATTACCTGGAAAAATGTTAGTCGCTTTAGCTTCTAAACACTAGATAAAACATGCTAGAGAATTAGTTTTGTCTACTTTAACTACTAGAAACAACTTAACCTAATAGAGATTAAAGGACAGCAGCTCCCTCTTATTTGTGGGGGACACGTTCCAATACCCCAGTCTATGACAAAAACCACAGATAAGACCAAACCCCATACATACATGTTTATAATAAAGCGGTTTATAAATTAGGCAGAGTAAGAAACAAACAGTATTAAAAGAACAATTATAAAAATATGTTGTAATAAAACTTATGTGAATGTGGTCCCTTTCTCTCGAACTACCTTATTGTCTTGTCCTCACCCTTCTTATGATGATGTGAGATAAAGAGATCCCTCCAGGAGGAGGAGAAGTGACCTAGTGATGGGGCATTTAGATGTGGGTTTAGGCTACTATCAACCTTCTGATGCTGGTCAGAACAAGGACTGCCTGCTTCTAGACCTTGACGGACCTCAGGCAATTGAAACTGTGAGAGCAAATCATGACTTCCTCCAACTCCCAAACCCCAACTGCCACATGTCGGAGGACTGGCGACATTGTAGCCCAGGCAGTCTGACTGCAGAACCAGTAGCCTCCTCTCCCCACTTGCCATGTCCATGCACTGGGGCACGCTTCCATCTACTTAGATAGGCTGAATACCAACAGGAGGGTTTGACCTTTATTCTTGGCCTTCACTTTTCTCTAGCAATGATCTGCACTGGATATTTCCAGGAAATAGCCAGGATGCTGGTAAACCCACATTTCCATGCCATAGTAATTTTCCTTCTGTAATCAACAGAATCTTAACCAATTTATACAGCATGCCAGCAAAATATTCAATTTTGTACTTGACAGAAAGAAAAGTAATAGAAAGAGATTAAGCTGGGAATATCACCAAGCCCTTTAGAGTAATTCAATACTGTGTTTAGCAGAGAGTGTTTTCTTGTTTTTTCTTTTTTCCTACGTGAAGTGAAAGGCAAAGATCATTAAACCAGAGATGTCAAGTTATCTTTGAAAGATGAATTCAGTGTTACCAGTGTGGAGCTTAAATAGATACTAATGATATGTTAATTGGTTAATTGCACATTTTAATAACAGACTCACAAAGCCAGGAATTCCTTATGTTTAAATAACATAATTGTGTGTTAGTTTTGTTTTTGATAAACACTGGGATGTTTTCATTCACCTACATGTCTCTATATAATTAAGTTTTGGCTTTTTCTCCTCAAGCTATAATTGATCCTAATGTCTTTACTAAATAGGAGTCATCTTGAGTAATCCATTTTTAGTTCCCTTTCTGAGCTATCTAGGTTGTCATTCAGACACCAGAAAACAGGCAGACCCTCACTGGGATGTTAGTGCTTTACAAATGCTCGTGTCTCTCAGGTATTACAATGTCCAAAAGCACTCTCCGCTCTTGTCTGGAAATCAAAGAAAAGAAATTATAAATTTCTGAGGGTATGTGGCTTCCCTAAGTTGCTCGACAAGACATGCAGCCCTGTTCTCATGTAATTTAAGATATTTTAAATCCATCTTGAACTTTTTTTTTCTTTCTTTCTTTTTTTGAGAGCAGGGACAGTCTCCAAGCCCAGCCTGAGCCAACATGGGGCTCAGTCTGTCAACCCTGAGATGATTACCTGAACCCAAACCAAGAGTTGGTGTCTCAACCAACTGAGCCACTGAGAAGCCCCTTTGTTTCTATTTTTTCTATTTTTAAAATGACTTTTCTTACAGAAGTTATAGCAGTTGCTGGGGGAAAAAAGTGGTTTGATTGTGGAAGACCTGTTAAGTTTCAGCCATATCATTCAAGAATGTGTCTCTTTGAAATCATGTAAATGGTCCTCAAAAGTAAATATATCTATATCTATCTAATTAAAGACTTTTTGCAAGACAACTTTATCATGAATTGTATCAAGAGATCCATGATACACAATATAATATTTTATAGTCACACTAAGGGAAACATAGGTGTCTTCTTTTTTTGTTCTCATGTTAATTGGAAACTCTAAAATAAAGACAAATTTGGGAACGATTGGAATCTCAGTATAACTGGAGGGTTAGCTGTGATATATAAAACTATCATCAAAAGTAATTTTTATCTACTCAACAAAAACTTGTGGAAATGACTCTTCAAAAATCTGTATCCTTCTCATGAAGAGTTTACAATTGTACATCTTCTCTATCATGAACAAGGAAGGGGTAATAACACAGTAGATGCAAGTCAGTCTGCATCATGGGCAGGAGCCTCAAGTTTGGCAAAAATTGTGCCACCATCTCACTAGTATCTTATTAAGTTGTGCTGTATCAGAGGTAATTCCGAAGCAAGAGAGATTGAAGTCTATCCACAGAATCCTTCTGGCATTTATCAATGGAGCAGTTTTCTCTGTTGCTTAAAATTCAAGGGTTCATCCTCTCAAGGGTATGATGGCAAGAATGCGAAAGTTCGATTTATATAATTTACAGTTTGCCTCGGAGTGGGAAATGGGGGGGGGCAGTTTATTTCCAAATCAAAAAGCAGTCCTTTTGCCCTGATGACAAGACTGTGGAACCTCAAGGATTCTAGACTTTCCTCTGTCTTGAGCAAAGCTCTGTGCAGGTGCTAAGGAATAGTCCGCCCCATGAAGAATGTTCGTTTGCAAGAACAGACACACAGATACAAATAGCTTGAGAAGACGTGGATGCTCAGAAAGTAGGGAGGGGATGGGATCTGCTCAGCCTTCAAACAGCCCCTGGAGAATCAGACAACTTCTGTGATGTGTGGCAACCTTCCCCCTGGCCAAACATTAGCCTTTATTTAATAGCTTGGGCTCAGTACATCTTTGCTTGATGGGACTTCTATATGCAGTGAGATCTCTGTGTAAGGGAAATGGGTAATAGGAAAAGGGACCTGTGACCATACCCATCATCCTGTCAGCTGTTCTCACAGTGAGGGACCTGAAACGCCATATAAATCACTGGAGATTGCATTCTACAGATAAGCCCTGAAAAGTCAAGATGAAGCTTCAGGGTTTCTATAGGAAATGTGAGAGCCTCTCCTAACTTGAATGGAACAAAATGCAGTATGGTCATAGAAACGGATGGCCATGTGACTATTGAATGTGATGGGGAAATATAAAGTCGACCTCTCCTTTCTGAATCCAGGATGGCTTTGTCATGGGCTCTCTCTTTGCAAGGGCAGGCAGCAGTGGTATGAACAAGCCTAACTTACCCTGCATTTGAGCTTTGCCCTTTTGCTGGTTAGTGGCCACCATGTGCAATTCATGGAAACTTTCTGCATTTCCGATTACTCAACTGTGTTCAGCAGAATAGGAAACCAAAGTTTTACTTTGAATCTACTCTCAGATTTTTCACAAATTTGTATTTACATAATAGCATACAAAAGGACAGGACAATTGTACAACATACTGGCATAAAGATAGGAAACGCACTGAGGCTGGAGGCCAGCAGACCAGGGCTGCTCCAGACCACACCCATCTGCCCAAAAGATTAAGGGTATCAGTCTCTTAGGTTCCACATCCAACAAGGCAGGAAGCTCTCCTCTGAAGGCCCATGGTTTATTCATGCGGGTACAGATGTTTCTAAATGAAGATGCATTGTTTATAGCTCTTATTCAAAATTGTCATTGATAAATATTTGTGTAATTATTTATATTTCTCTTTCTCACTAGACTCTATTTTGTGGAACTGGGCACGGTGACTCTTTATCATCCCTACATTGGCAGTGATTAGTACAAACTACCTGGTTCTTTACTTGGAAAATGAGGTTGTTGGGCTACATGATTGTTAAGGTTCCCTTCAATTTACATCATCCTAGAAACGTGGAGTTCTCAAACTTCTACCTGCTTCAGAATTACCTGCTGGCCTTGACAAACCACAGAGGGCTGGGACCCACCTCGAGACAGAGGGTTCAGACATTTTCTTTGGAGCACATTTCCACATAATTGTGAGGCTGCTAGTCTGGGAATCAGATTATAAACTAGCATCGCAAGGGTAAACCCCACGAGTATGGTCAGGCTTTGTTAGGGGGTGGAGACAGCAGGAAGTCATTGGAAAAGTCATTAGAATTGATGGTTGCTGGAGGAGGAAGAGAAGATGCTCTGTTCCTGAACTGAAAGACAAGCTCACGGGCTTCTGGTTGGACCACTCACAAAGACTGTGACATCACCCTCACTGCACTTGCATTTCTTTCTTCTCTAAGCCATCATCATTCGCTCAGCATTCAGCAAATTCTTACCTATGCAGGGACCATCCCACATGTGTGATTCAGCCTTAAGTTTATGTTGGCTCTGATCTCCATATGCACAATTAAGTACTTTTCCTTCTGTGTCATTACTCTCCCCATCTTTATGGTCATTTTGGGGAGCCTTGAATGTTTCTCTTGGTTTGTTATGACAATAACACTATCTCCTAGTGACCGTCATAGGGCCAGGAACATAGTCAGCGATCAACAAAAATCCAGACCAGCCAAGGGAATGTCTCATCTGAGAGTGTAGAGAACTTTCATCAAGACATTAAAAGGAACTCTGGTGTTTTTTATGTCTCATATCTCATAGGAGGAAGAGAAGCCAAAAGGCAAACTACCAGAATTATCAAACAAAATTCATTCTCATTCACGAAAATGAAATTCGGATTCAGGAAATATCCTGACTTGGGGGAAGGAGTCCTGTCAACGCGTTGCCTCTTCTGAAAAGAAGGATACGAAACTGGCATGTGCGTGCTATGCCTCAGAGGCGGCCCTCCCACCTCTGGGTTTGGGTGTGTAGGGCTGAAGGTGGAGGTACCTTTCCATGGAAGATGTAATTATGTAGCTAGGACAGCTCCTCACCTTCACACACCCATTGGTGTTGGGAGAGCTGGGGGTTATAGTTTGTACAGTTTTTTGATGAAATGGGGAGAAACTACTAGCTATGAAGAAAGAACATTGAAATCATTAACAGAAAATCCTGATTCCCTTCCTGGCTGTGGCACTTAATAGCAACGTGCTGGACCCAGCTGTGCAACAGCTGGCTGTGCTCACGTTTCTGAACTTCAGAGTCAGGAAGTGAGACAGGTGATGTTATAGGGCCTTTTTCAGCTTGAACAGAATTTGCTTTGCCCAGAGGTGTGCGGAGTACTGCCCACCTTCGGGCCCTTTGTTTATTTGTGAGATGGAGAGGAAAACACTTCTCTGTTGGTCCAGATGAAAGTGCTTTGAGGCTCCCAAGTAATGTGACGTCCATTTGATGGTTCCAGCTTATCGGCAGGGGATGAGCCTTAAATTTTTAAGAGCTGCCTTCTTGAGTACACGATGAAAGCTTGTTCTAAGGATGATCCTTCTGTGCCAGTGTCTATACGTCCTTGCTGTGTTGTTAAAAATCTACAGATGTATGAGCTTGAAATCAATCCTTCCTATAATTACAGTATTTGTAAGGAGGAAGGGAAATATGTGAGCACAAAACACTGAAATTAATTATGAGGCATTGAGATCACCAGAGGTAGGTTTATGACCACAGAAAACTGCCAACCTGTTGTAAGGTTAGCACGGTAGCTTAATTACACATAATTAAGGCTTTAAAATTCCACCTGTACCTACAATTCTTATTATTTTGGATTCACAGAGCATCTTAGAGGACAATTTACTTTACTTTATTCTCACTTATAGCAGGCGTCTGCTTTGATCTATACTGGATATCTACTTTTCCCATTGCAGGTGTCTCTTGACAGTTCGCTGACTTTTCTTTAAAAGCACATTCTTGGGGTGCCTGGCTGGCTCAGTGGGTTAAGCCTTTGCCTCCCACTCAGGTCATGATCCCAGGGTCCTGGGATGGGCCCAGGCATCGGGCTGTCTGCTCAGCAGGGAGCCTGCTTCCCTCTCTCTCTCTGCCTGCCTCTCTGCCTACTTGTGATCTCTGTCAAATAAATAAAATCTTTAAAAATAAATAAATAAATGAATGAATGAATGAATGAATGAATGAATGAATAAAAGCACACTCTTTTCTCTGTGTAGTTGGGCACACTGAGAACACGCCAGGTCAAGGACCAAGGCAGGGCAATATAGCCACTCACTTCTGGCTACGGGATTGGGCATTGGACATAAGCCGACCATCTCCTGCCATTATAAGCACCAAGAACTCATTGCAAGTGTTTGTTTTGTTAGGAAAATGGTGGACTTTTTTCTTGCTGTATTTGCTAGAGAAAAAAAAAAATAGGTTTGCTGCTGTAGGAGCTGTTGAGAATACCAAAGAGAAGTGGTTTCCCAGACAAAAGCCGAGCCAGGCTTACCCCAGAGACCCAAGAGACAAAGAAAGCTATGGGGCATTGCTTGAGCATCCACACGGCAATGTCTGGGTATCCTCCCAGTGCTAGGGTTTCCAGTCACACCGTCCAACACATTCTTCAGTTTTCCTTAAGCCAGTTTGGCAGAAGGTTTTGGTTGTTTGAAACCTAAACAGTCTTAGCAAAAAGTACATTGGTAAGAGTGAAGGAAAGTGCTTTCTTAGTGTTTCTTTGAGACGCTTGGACCTTAACCCTAAGTCAGTGATTGATGGATGTTTTAGTAGGTTTTAACGCTTAGTGTGGGGAAAAAAAATTCCATGAAACACTTCAAGGTTTTCTCAGTCACTAAGATGAATTAGTGAAACTTGATATAATTATTTCCTTAGAAGAATACAACAGATCCCCTTCCTAGAATATGTTTACATACCTATTTGTTTAATGATTATGCAAATTTAAGCAGTGATTGTTCTGATTCAGAGACAACATACAAATATTTTTCTTCTATGCAGAAAATATGGGAACAGAAAGTTCATAGAAGAAATGAAATAATAATGCCATGATGTCTTTGGGGGACTAGAATCATACAGAGCATAGTTCTGAGTTTTGCCCACCATGAGCAATGTGTGTGTCAGTTTGTTTTCTGAACCCAGTATGTATGCCAGATGGTAAGATACTTAAATGAAGGAAAAACTAAGGGTTGCCACACTTAAATATTAATTAAAATGTTCCACAATGACGTGACTAGATTACAATATGACATAGTCCCTTCATCATGGCTCGTGTGGTTTTAGAACACTCAAAAGCCACTATGTGGAAAATAGTTTAAAAGTCAAGCTGAAATTCCACTATATGTGAAATCTTGTTTAGGGTGGGATTAAAAACTTAATCCATAAATGACCAAGACAGAAAATGCATTAACTAACCAATCCGCATACTGTTCAGAGTAGAAAAGCAGTAAGAGATGATGAAGCATGTGGATGACAACAGGAGATCTTTGTTATCCCAGCCGACCCGGGGTACCCTGCACTTGTCCATTCTTGCCTATTTTAATTAACCAAGGGTCAATCAATAGTAGCCATTGAATTAACCGCCTTTCCTTTGAGGTTGCAAAGAGTTTTGAAGCATGCATTCAATCAGTTCCCAAATTAGCCAATGAGGACCAGTTTAATGGCATGCCAGTTCCTTTGTGGTCATGATAATGTGTTTTGTCTTTTTTGATAACATCAGGTATCTATCATGGTAAAGGGAAGAGGCATTGCAATTCTGTGGGAGGAAATTTGGAATTCACTCAGGTTCCTTAACAGAGTAGGATGACACCATTTAAAAATCAAAGGTTTTAGGAAGGCAAGTATAGAAATAAAACCCTATTTTCAGCTAGTGTCATTTTATTGGCTAGACACTTTCACATATGTTCCCACAAATTTTTAACACAATTACACCTCAAAGGGACTCATGACATTTTAATTCCAGTTTGACATCCTTACTAATAAAAAAAAAAAAAAAAGAGGGAGAAGCTATGTTGCCATCATTAATATAGCAAATCAAGTTATAAGTACGTATCAGCAAATGTGTACATACACTTACTGGTCTAAGAGTTTACGGGATATGACAGTGCAGGATCAGATAGATATACCACAGGTGCATCTGATTATGCAAATGATTTGAATAAACGATCCCAGCACTTGAAGGAAGCCATATTTCCCTGAGAGTCCCATGTAAGGACACTCTTAATTAATTCTGTGAGCCCCGTGTTCAGTCTACCTCCACTGCTTTGAAAATGTGTATGAATTCAAAGAGACGGCACAATGAATGTGAAGACTGACAGACCTAAAAGCCCCCAGTATTAACAGAACACAAAGGTACCTACAACTCAACAATTTCAGTGTAGTTTTAAGACATGATTCTTCAAACTGCCTGTGTCCTATAGGGAAGTTAACATGTTACTTAGAAGCAATTCTCCAAGTGGCTTAAAAGCCCTAAGCTCGCCCATCTTTAACTCCTCCCCCGCAAACTGTCCATCCCTGAGTGAGGTGAAGAGTGTCCGGGAGGAACACAAGAGAAAACGACATCACTCTACCAATGCCCTCCATTACTGACTGAACTTGGAGTCTGTCGTCTCTAAAGCTTGGAAATTTTGTATTTTCAATCAGACACATTAAGAGGAAAAAGTGATCACTCCCTTTTTTGCTGCTGTTCTTAGTAAGTCTCTGCTCTGGGAACCATTTGTGACAAATCTCTTGAAAATCTGAAATATGTGATTTTTACTTAAGTAAAATGATAGCACGTTAACAGATTCATACAACAGAATAAAAGTAGCTATAAAATAAACTGATAATTATTATCCTGAGATAATTTTAAACTGAGAATTATTATCCTAAAATTCTCCAATTTTCCAAGGGCAATATGGGAGTTTCCAACACTTGAGATGCAGTTCCTGGCACATCCTTTTAGTTGCATTCAGAAGAGTAAGAATAGCACGTTTTGACCTTCTTAATACCCACCACCAGGCTCACCCATCCCCTCACCACCACCCCGAAACCTCAGTTTGTTTCTCAGAGTCCATTGTCTCTCATGCTTCTTCTCCCCCTTCAATCCCCACCTTCATTTTCCCCTTCCTTCTTCTGCTGTCCTCCATGCTATCCCATATATTCCACAAATAAGTCAAACCAAATAACAACTGACTTTCTCTACTTGACTTACTTCATTCAGCATCATCTCCTCCAGCCCCATCCATGTTGATGCAAAAGTTGGGTGTTCATCCTTTCTGATGTCTGAGTGATATTCCATAGTATATATGGACCACATCTTCTTTATCCATTTGTCTGCAAAGGGCATCTTGCCTCAAAAAATTAAAAATAGAGCTACCCTATGACCCAGCAAAGGCACTACTGGGTATTTACCCCAAAGATAAGAAAAGAAGGGCCCAATGTTCATAGCAGCAATGTCCACAATAGCCAAACTGTGGAAATGAGATTTTTCTTACACTCAGTTCTGAAATTCTGCCTCTGAACCGCAAATCATTGGTCCTTACTACCATTGTTCCTGCAAAACAGGACCTATTATCCAATTGAGGACACTTCAACTCCAAAAATATCCTCTTTTTATATACCCCATCAGAGACTAAACACTCTGCAGACTGCCACAGGGTAATGGCATTGGCATGAAAGGATGCCTTCGTACACTTCACATAGTCCCTTAGCTCAGAGATTTTCAACTGTGGGAGATTTTGCAACCCTTCTCTCTCTGGGCACGTTTGACACTGTCTAGGGAGAAATCTGTTGTCATATCTGAGTGAATGCCCCTGAAATTGGGCAGTAGAAGCCACAGATGAACTAAATATCCTATAAGACACAAGACAACCCCCATAAACAAGAATTACTCAGTCCACACGGTCAATGGTGACACGGTGGGGAAACCCAGTTAGTCCCATGGTTATTGGTAGTTTGGGAGTGGTGGTCCTATCTCACACATGAATCTACAACATGCATTTTTTATTTACCATTCTACCACTCTTTTCTATTTATTTATAATTTTATGATCACTTCACATCGATTCTAATTCTGCAAAGAGACATACTACAGCAGACTCACTTGTGTTAATTATTCAAAATTATAGCAAAAAACAAACAACTTTCATTACTTCTCAAATCACTCATCAAGCAAATATAATTAAAGACATAATGGTCTGCCCAGGTTAAAAATATAAAGATAAATAAATAAAAAAATAATAAATCAATGTGGTTACATAATATCTTTTTTAGACTAAACTGAGCAATGGCAGAAACTGCAAAGGTATTTAACTATCTCTTGATACTGAGCAAGACATTTTTTAGAAGATAATTCAAAATAGGTGATAATTTGCTTAGTATCTGTCTCAGATAGGGTGTGGTAGCTCCTACATTTCAGTTATTGGTGGTCACTGGAGTTCTCTCTTTTACTCTTCTATGCAGTTTTATAGGAATGCAGGAAACTGTAAAATCTGGGGGTAATGTCTGCTGATGTGTGACCCTGAAAACAGAAATAAAAATGAATGTGTTCTCTGTTAGTCCACTCATGGATGGAGTCATGCATGACGATGCACCCACTAGGAGTCAGGGAATGCCATGATATCTTATAAATGGTAAATTTATTAAGATTAATTATGTTTATAGTATATATAATTAACATGGAAAGCTATTTTGCCAGTTCCTTGGGTTTCTGTGCAAATATAAAAGGTAAAATCTAAAGTATATGTATGGTAATGTTTAAGCATGATAAATGAAACAAAAGAAAAAAGTGTGGTTTTGCAAAAACTAGTAGTGCTTTGAAATTATATGAGATAATACAGTTCCAAAAGGTCTAGATCTGATAGACAATTCAGAAATCATGTTTTCAACAAAAAAAAAAAAAAACAACCTAGACTACACACTCCCAGTGTCTTATCACTGATCATGACTTTTTTCATATTCTGGATTCACCTAACACCGTCTCTTTGAACTGAGAGATTTTCACACAGATTACAAAAGGTCATAAAAACACATTGTTCCTTTGATCTACAGTAGTGAGTCAGTGAAAGTGTCTCAAGAGGTTAAATTCTAGCCTTAAATCACAGCATGTGACCATGAAATTAAAGTCAGCTTTACTCCACACTTATTAAACTAAATTATCATAAAAAGTAAATGGAAAGAGAAAAAGAGAAATAATTCATTGGACTAGAAATTTCATTTATTCCTCCAATAGGTTTACTGATAAAAGCATTATGGAATCAAACTTTAGAAATCAGTAAGATATTGTCTGCATTATTAGGTCTTACTGGGTCATCTCTCTATAGGAAATTTTTGCCTTTATGATAAACTTCCCAGTTGTATTTTTCCTAGTCCTCCTTTGAACTGAATTTAGATAACAGCAGTTATCATTCAAGTCCTGTTTTCAGGAAGCCGTGCCATAACCAGCTAATATAGTTATATATAAATGGGCTGGGATCCTCCCTCTCTTCCCCAAGTTATAAATAGTGGTGGATTAGAAAAGATGTGGTTTGCTCTGTGGGGTTACTCAAGAATGGAAAAAAAAAAGTGTATGAGTATAATAAGCAGATTAAGCAAATCTTTGGTAATATGTAAATCAATTAACAGTATACACTGTGACTCTTCTAAACAATGCCTAGTTAAGCACTTCATGAGAGAAGGTAACCACAGGTGCTGATCGTCATGGGCTCTGTAGAGGATGTAGAAAATTTCCCTTCCTTGACATTGAGCCCATGTCTACCTTCTACTTCCCTTACCATCAATACCCCACACTCCATGTCTAAGAAAACACAATTTTAAAAAATGCTTCTCTCTCATTCCGGAATAAGGAAGAAGCACAATTTTTTTTTTAATATAGTCAGGGAAATAATTGATTCTAGGCATTATAAACTTCTTTCTTCTAAATTAGGCTGTATTTCACTTTCACCATGCTGTGTCTCATTTCTACATGACTCTTTTCCTAGACAGTGACCCAAGAAGAGGACAAGCCAACAAATAAATACATAAACAGACTCAAACCATGCTTCTGAGGGCCGCGTAAGGAGAGAGAGGGAGTCACAAGGGAAAAGCAGCAGCAAAGTGAGGGAAGAGAAGCAGCAGTGGGCAGGGCTCCTGGGAAGATGACCTTACGAGGAGACGGGAGTGATTCCGAGCGTGTAGCCCACTGGACGCGAGGACCAAAGTGGTCGAATCTTCTGTCCCCAGATTCACGAGATACGGCGGAGGGGCATTTTAGGAAAGCACTCGCGTGTGAAAGCCTAAGTGGATTTCCACTTTCCCACTTTGGGAATGTATCCTGAGCTTCCATATCAACAGAGGAAGGAACCTTCCAGGCAAAGGGGTAGAAAAGATTCAGAATATTTAATAAACACATTTATTTATCCTTGCCAGACCTGATTTTCAGTGTCTGCCTTGAGCATACGCCTTACCTGCTTATGTGCTCGGTATGGAGTCCTGTGAACTGTAGACAGGAAGCTGGTATTAGAGAACTGGCTTTTGCTGGTATGTTCTGAATATTTATGTTTGTTTAAAGAAAAACAAACATTTCGACATTTTCCACTGAGGCCCAAAGCTATGACTTTTGATCCATTCTGTGGGAGGCAGGAATGGAGGTGCACGGCTTGGGCACTGTGGTTCAGTTTTATTCCCTGAGGCAAACTTGCGCAGGCTTTAGACCCCTAAAACGCCAGTGTGTAGACCAGGGTTTTAGGCAAGGGCAGTACTTCCTTTGGTTCTCACACTGTCCCAGCTGCCCTCCTCCCCAGATCTGCTCCTCTGTGACAATGTGCAGCTCACCGATCCCAGCTCCAAAGATACCCCTTCTCTATTCTGAGTCACAAGAGGCGGTAGAGGAGAGATCGTTCACACGGTTATCCAAAAGCTGCACTTGAAAGAGGGGAAGGCTCCTCCTAATGGAAACTTCCGCATGGCTACGTTTGGAAGAAGGTCAAACTTTGAGGAAAAACAGAAAAAATATAGCTGTTATTAATAAATTAGCCCATGCATCACATATTAATTGAGCTCATTATATGTGCCAAGTACATTCTCAGGCAGTAGAGACAGGACAGCAACGAGACAGTCTGGGGATTTCCCCTGAAGGGGCAGACAGACCAGCAGGGCGCAAAGGTGGTTCAGACATACGCGAAAAGCTCTCAGAGGGGAAGCACATGCCCCTGGGGCCACACAATAGGAGAGCTGGCCTCACCTTAAGCAAGCAACAATGAGATGTGAAGAAAAATGACCTTCAATACAGCATGTGAGGCGGAGCATACGGCCCAATGACACAGATGTGAAAGCACACCTGGCATGATCCCAAACACGGCTAAGTCCCTCTCGTGCTTTAAGCCACCTGTGTCACTATCACTAATGACAAGGTCCCTTCCATGAATTAACATTCTGGCTCACACTTTCCTCATGTAAGTGTGATGATAGCATAAACACTGCTCACACACACAGGTGCACCCACACGTGCAGGCACCCTTCTGATCAGGATTTGGCAGTTCACAAGATTTAGAAGAGGGGGACAAAGTTGGGAGGGTGATTTACCACTCCTTTTAGGACACCGTGTTGGAGAGTAACCCTGGCTGGAGCTGGGGTCAGTTACTACGGTGAGACAGAGTCAGGAGAAGGGGAAGAAGAGGTGGGACAGAGACTGACCTACACAATGGGAAGGGACTAAACACCACCAGTGATTTAGAGGACAGGGCTTCCAAGGTCCTCTGGGCTGATCTCTATACAGCCCCCTTCTGCTGTGTGGGCAGGCGCCCCTGCCTTAAACTTCTAGTTATGAGGGAGCTATTTTTCTCTCAAAGAAATTGATACAGTGATTAAAACAGAATGGTACTGGCAAAGAGACCGGCACGCGGGCCAACAGGACAGACAGCCAAGGAATAACCCCTGCATATATGGTCAACTCATCTTTGACAGATGTGCCGGAAAAACACAATTAGGAATGGCCAGATGTTGGGGAAATAGGATAGCCACATGCAGAATGAAACTGGCCCTCGTCTTATATCAACGAGGTCAGTGGATTAACGATTTAAACACGAAATTATAAAACTGCTAGAAGAAAAAGAATAAGAAAAGCAAAATTAGACAGGTGGGGCTTCCTCTAACTAAAAAACCTCAACACTGCAATGGAAACAGTCAAGAGTAAAAGAAAAAAAAAAAAAAAGCTTTCAGAATGGGAGAAAACATTTGCAAACCATATATCTGATAAGAGACTGATATATAAAATATGTTGAGAAACTCCTTCAACCAACTACCAAAAACAAAATCAATTTTAAAAATGAGCAAAGGACTCTCCATAGAAGACGTACAGGTGGTCCTCAGCCCCATGAAAAGGTGCTCGGCGTCCTTCGTCGTTAGAGAACAGCAAATCAGAACTATAAGAAGACATCCCCTCACACCTATTAGAAGGTTATTTCTAAAAACTAAAGAGAAGTATTGGCAGGAATGTGAAGAAATTAGGACCCTGGTGTACTGTCGATGGGGATGTAGAATGCTGTGCTGCCACTTTGAAAAATCAGTATGCAGATTTCTCAAAAATTAAAAATAAAACTAGTATTTGATTCAGCAATTCCACTCCTGAGTATCCAACCAAGGGAAACAAAGTCAGATTCTCAAAGTGATATCTGCACTCCCATGTTCATTGCAGCGTTATTTAGAATAGCCAAGACACGGAAACAGCCTAATTGCTCACTGACACGTGAATGCATGAAGAAAATGGGGTATGTGCATACAAGCAAATAGTACTCAGCCTTCAAGGAGAGGGAAATCCTGCCATTTATGACAATATGAATGAACCGGGAGAACGTTATACTAAGCAAAATAAGCTGGTTGTAAAAGGGCAGATATTGCATAATTGCACCTCCATGAATTCTCTAAAATCGTTGACCTTACAGAAACAGAAGCATCCGGTTGTGATCACCAGGAGCTAAGAGGAGGGTAGAACAAACAGCAGTTGCTCACCTGATAAAAAGTTTCAGTTACGTAAGACAAATTAGTTCTAGAGTTTTGGCGTATCTCGATGATATCCACATTCCTCAAAAGAATTGCTGGATACATGTTTCTGAACATTTAGGGTGTGTTTTGACCTTCTGCTTTCTTCCAAGGGGTTTGTATTTCCCTCAGTCAACACACAGGTTCATGAGTCCCTGTCTTCTCTGAACCCCCACTTCCTTCACGGTCTACCCACTTTTCTATATCGCACCATCATTTAAGTCTTCTCATGTCGCACCATCATTTATGTCTTCTCATGTCGCACCATCATTTATGTCTTCTCATGTCGCACCAGCATTTACGTCTTCTCATGTCGCACCAGCATTTACATCTTCTCAAGTCTGTGCCAAGTGGACTTCTTCCCGGGTGAGCTGCATCTTAAAATCCTCTGAGTTTGGGATGGCATCAAACTTTCAGTATGGGTTTGTTGACAACAAAGAACAGATGAATGACTGATTCATGAAGCAGGACTGTGGGTATCCTTTGGATTAGTTACACAGAAATAAGTGCCTGTGGCATTTCAGACAGTGAATCTAAATTTGAGCTGGATTAACTTGCCTTGCTGGAGAGAGCTAATGAAGACTTGCTGATCTCCCATGATCCTACCAAGCAACATTGGAATCAACTCAGTATGTTGTCTAGGTTCCCTTTGGTTATGAAGGCTGCGTCAGCTGAAGAAATAAATCAGCATCAATATTCTAGGATGTACATGGTCATGAAGAGCTTTCAAAAGGAAAAATTGCCTGTGACATTATGAGCCTTTTATACAAATGTCCGTTATCCCGCAGATGTAAACTGTTGTCTGTGATTCCAAAGCCTCTGCATTTCTCTTTGCTACGTAAAGAGTGATCGCAGTTGGCAATATTGTTACCAGTTATTGGTTTAGGTGAAGAACTAAATAACTGAGAACTTCAAAATGGGTCAATTTTGCCAGAACATGTGCAGAATCTCTTTCTCCTAAAAATACCTTATTTTATGTGTAATAGAAATCTAGTACTGTCATTTTTAAACCTGGTTGCATTACTTAACAGAGAATTAAATATCCTTAGATTTCAGGAGGAGAGATCACATTTCTTATGCAGATATTTCAGGAAGAACTGTAACTTTAACTGTTTGGGTTTCGTTTCGTTTCTTTTTTTTGTTGTTGTTGTTGTTGTTTTCCCTTAAGGACACTCCACACTCAATGTGGAGCCTAGTACGGGGCTTGAACTCACAAACCTGAATTCAAGATCTGAACTGAGATTAACAGTCGGACATTTAACTGACTGAGCTACCCAGGCATTCCTTTATTTTTGAATTAACTTATTTTTTCATGATGCATAAAGTATGCTTATATGTTTGTCCCTCTTAAATATTTTGTCAATAATGGTTAAATATAAACATGTTAAAGATTATTTTGATAAAGATGGTAGATTTTTAAACTAGCTTAATGAATTTAGAGTTTTGTCATTACAATCCTCCATTAATGTGGAGAATTAAAGCTTAGGTTTTTACATCTACCTTTCAATTTCTACTATTATACAAACATCTCAAATGCTCTAATTAAGTCCAATGATGCCTGTGCCCCTGGTAAATGATAAATGACACTGAGCTTTCCTTTTACTCAAAGGTCCCTTTTGCTTTGTCTTCATTTTGGTTTTGGATGGTTTGTGAGGTTTGGGAATAAAGTGTAAATATGAAACTAGACTATTTCTAAAGAAATATTTCCTTCACCAGTAGAATAAAGTATTACAATAGAAACATCTGTAGTTTGGGAGACTATGTCTAATTTGACAGAGTTCTTGATTTATTTGAAAAAGGCATTCTTAAAACAATAGCAACAACAAAACCCTGCCAACTCCCTTCCTTAATTACATTTTCCCAAACCAGCACACACACACAAGTCTTGAATTCTCTGAGACTTCCAGGTACTCTGTAAAATGTTTTTCAAATGACAGCAAATACTTTCCGTCCCAAAGCTCAGAGCCATAAAGCTTCCAGTAAGAAGTATAAATAGCGATTATAATCATACGTACCTTTTTCCACCCCTCCAGAGCTGTAATGCCCAATATAGCAGCCACCAGCCACATGTGGCCATTAACTCTGGAAATGTGAGCGTTCTGAGTAGACATGCATTGCAATTGTGTGAAATACAGGATGAGATTCAGTGACTTAGTAGGAAAAAAAGAAAGATTTCAGTAACATTTTTCTATTAATTATACGTTGAAATCATTAGCATGTATTGAGCTAAAAATTTACATGGAAATCAATTTCACCTGTTTTTATTCTTTCTAATTTGGCTCCTAGAAGAATTAAGATTGGTACGTACGGCTCACAACCTACTGCGTAGCATTGCTCTGCAGCCTACATGTGGGTGTGGAGATTCTCAACAAGATACTAGCAAATCAAATCTAATAGTACGTTAAGAGAATCATTCACCATGATCAAGTGGGGTCTATGCCTGGACTGCAGGCTTAGTTCAATATTCGAAAATCAATCAACGTGGTATACCATATTAAAAAAAGGATAAGAACCATACGATCTTCTCAATACATGCAGAAAAAGTATTTGATAAAATATAGCCTCCATTCTTGATCAAATCCACAACAAAAAAGGGGTTGGTGGAACATACATCAACATCGTAATGGCCATATTCAAAAGTCCCACGGCTTCCATCATCATCCGTGGGGAAAACCTGAGAGCTCTTCCATTACGGTGAGGACGAAGACCCGGGCGTCCTCTCTCACCACTGTAATTTAACATAGTACTGGAAGTACTAGCTTCAGGAATCAGACAACTAAAATAAGTAAAAAGCATCCAAATCAGCAAAGAAGTCAAACTTTTCACTGATTGCAGATGACATGATACTGTATGTAGCAAAATCAAAAGACTCCACCAAAAAATTACCAGAACTGATACACAACTACAGCAGTCACAGGACATAAAAACAATGTACAGAAATCGGTTGCATTTCTACACAACAAAAATGGAGAAGCAGAGAGAGAAATCAGGGAATCAATCCCATTTATGACTGCACCAAAAATAATAGGATACTTAGGAATTAACCTAACCAAAGAGGCAAAAGATCTGTACTCTGAAAACTGTAGAAAACTTGTAACAGAAACCGAAGCTGACACAAATGGGAAAACACCGCATGCCCATGGATTGGAAGAATATTCTTAAAATGCCTATCCTACCCAAAGCAATCTACACATGTAAAGCAATCCTTATCAAAACACCACCAGCATTTTTCACAGAGCCAGAACAATCCTAAAGTTTGTATGGCATGATGAAAGACCTAGAAGAGCCACAGCAGTCTTAAAAAAGAAAACCAAAGAGGGAGGCATCACAATTCCAGACTCCAAGCTCCATGACAAAGCTGTCATCGGCAATACAGTATGGTGCTGGCACAAAAACAGACACACAGGTCATTGGAACAGAGTAAAAACCCAGAAATGAACCCACAACTCTATGGCCAACTAATCTTCGATAAAGCAGGAAAGCATGTCCTGCGGAGAAAAGACAGTCTCTTCAACAAATGGTGTTGGGAAAACTGGACAGCCACATGCAGAAGAATGAAATATCGTACACAAAAACAAATTAAAAATGGATGAAAGACCTGAATGGGAGACAGGAAACCATGAGAATCTTAGAGGAGAACATAGGCAGCAACCCCTTTGACATCGGTCACAGAAACTTCTTAGTGGACATGTCTCCCAAAGCAAGGGAAACAGAGGCAAGAGAAAGAAAAGCAAAAAATGAACTCTTGGGAATTCATCAAGAGAAAATGTTCTGCACAGTGAAGGGAAAACAAATCAAGAAAACTAAAAGTTAGCCTTTGGAATGGGAGAAGATACTTGTAAAGGATGTATATGGTAAAGGGTTAGTATCCAGGATCTATAAATAACTTACCAAACTCAACTTACAAAAAGCAAATAATCTAGTTAAGAAACAGGCAGAAGACAGACACTTTTCCAAAGATAATATCCAAACGGCCAACAGACACATGAAAGGACGCTTGGTGTCACTCGGCATCAGGAAAATGCAAATCACAACCACAATGAGATACAGGGGTCAGAAGAGCTAAAAGTAACAACAAGGAGATAGTAGGTGTTGGTGAGGATGCAGAGAAAGGGGACCCTCTTACATTGTGGATGGAAAGGAAATTGCTGCAGCCACTCTGGAAAGCAGCATGGAGGTTCTTCCAAATTACAGTGCCTTACGACCCAGCAGTTAGGTATTTACCCAAAGGATACAAAAATACAGATCCGAAGGGGCACGTGCACCCTGATGTTTATAGCAGCAATGTCCATAATAGCCGAACTATGGAAAGAGAGATGTCCATCAGCAGATGAATGGGTAAAGAAGAGATGGTGTGTGTGTGTGTGTGTGTGTGTGTGTGTGTGTGTGTGTGTGCGCGCGCGCACAGGCGTACATACAACAGCATATTACTCAGCTATTAAAAAGAATGAAATCTTGCCATTTGCAAGGACATATAAGAGTTAGAGTAGAGAATACGATGCTAAGTGAAATAAGTCAGAGAAAGACAAATACCATATGGCTTCACTCATACGTGGAACATAAGAAACAAAGAGATAAACGTAGGGCAAGGAAAAAAGGAGGGAAGCAAAGCAAGAGACTGAATTATAGAGAACTAAGGGTTGTTGGAGGGACGGTGGCTGTAGCATGGACTGGAGGGGTGAGTGGTGGGTGGAGGATGGGTATTAAGGAAGGCAATTTTTAGGATGAGCAGTGCCTGTGATTATGTAAGTAAGGAATCACTAAATCGTACTCCTGAAAAAAAATTATGCTATATATTAACTAGAGTTTAAATAAGTATTTGAAAAAAAACAAACAAACTGGGGTGCCTAGGTAGCTCAGTTGGTTAAGTGTCTACCTTCGACTCAGGTCATGATCCCAGGGTCCTCAGCAGGGAACCTGCTTTTCCCTCTCCCTGTCTGCCCCTCCCTATGCTTGTGCTCGCTCTCTCTGCCAAATGAATAAATTTAAAAAAAAATTGTAAAAAAAAAAAAAAAAACCTGATGAACAATTGAATAAATGGTACCACCTGACACAGATTTTAATAAAATTAGATTCCAAAAACTTTAGTGCTGTTGCTCTAGTACTATAAAAACAACGGTGATGTATTTTTTAAAACTATTTATTAGGGGCACCTGGGTGGCTCAGTGGATTAAAGCCTCTGGTCATGCTCAGCTCATGATCCCAGGGTCTGGGATCGAGCCCCACATCGGGCTCTCTGCTCAGTGGGGAGCCTGCTTCCCCCTCTCTCTCTGCCTGCCTCTCTGCCTGCTTGTGATCTTTGTCTGTCAAACAACAACAACAACAAAAAACCCTATTATTTAATACTGATGATATTTTTAAAGTTTTAAACATTTGGACTGTGCTAAAATACTGGTGTTCTTTTATCTTTTATGAGGCTTCATTATGATTGAGACCCATGCGTGTGTTTTATTCTGCCAGGCATTTCTCAGGAAAGTCCTTTAGAAAAGGGAGGCACATAGAAGCATTCTAGTTTTGCTTTCTGCAGAAGCTGTGGGTCTGATTTTAAAGACTGTTCACTGAGGGGGCAGTAAAAGTAAATGAATACAAAGTCACATGGAAAACACTTGAAAAGGACTTTCTCTGGAGGTGTCAGGGAAGGTATGTGGTTGTGGGGTGGGAGGTGGAGTTTTATTTATTTACTTGGATGAGGGAGGAGAACAGAGAATCATATATGATTTGTACATGGGAGATAAAACACACAATCCTTAAACCTGCTGAGAAACAGGTCTGCTCTGCAAGGAATTAATGGCTCTCAAAGATGCACAAGGTAGTTATGGACAATTATCTCTGAAGCACATACGGAGGCTGGTGAAGCCAAAAGAAGGGTTGAATTCATCACCATTTTCAGGCCTAGTCCAGATCGTGTAGCATTTAAAGGCTTTAAATACAATTCTGATATAAAATATACTTCAATAATTATCAGCTTATTGTACAGTAAGTAGAGCAAGATTGAAAAATTGAGATGAAGGGACAAAATCAGATGCAAAAGTGGAAATTCACTTTGATGAACTCTGAGTAAAATAAAACCCCTTGTTTTAATTAGACTTTCAGCATGAAATATTCTCTGTCACTTTATCCTTCTTCCGTAAAGACCAACATATTGCCTTCCACCTGTAACCCACAGGGACACGTTTGTAACCCCTCAGCTAGACACGACTTCACTGATGCAGCTGGAGAGCTGGTTCTGAGAAAAAAAGACTTCAATATGATGAGGCAAGGGCCTCATTGAAAGCCCGTTGTAACATGTTGGAGCTGGACCTGGTCACTAGAGAGAAGATATTCTGCCTGGGGTTAACCCAAGCAAAGCTCATGCAAAGAAGCCACTACTTCAGGTCACAAAGGAAGTTGAGATTGTCTGACTCTGGGGCTTGAAATGAATCACAAGAATTATTTCTATTTAAAATCAGCCTAAGATACAGATTTTGAAAAAATTTCCAAGGGAAATGATTGCTAATTAAAGACTTAAATGCTAAGACAATTTTTTAAAGATATTATTTATCTATTTGACAGATATCTCAAGTAGGTGGAGAGGCAGGCAGAGAGAGAGAGAGAGGGAGGAGGAAGCAGGCTCCCCAGAGCAGAGAGCCCGATGCGGGGCTCGATCCCAGGACCCTGAGATCATGACCTGAGCCAAAGGCAGAGGTTCAACTCACTGAGCCATCCAGGTGCCCCTGCTAAGACAATTTTTAAGCGAGGATAGTCCTTTCTGATTGGTGGGCTCTTCTTTCTTTCGTACTGAAGGCAGTCCTTTTATATCTTAGATGTAAGGGAACCATTAAACTACTCCAGATTCAACATTTCAGATGTCTTGTCTTCTGATTATCTAACATAAGACTTAAAACACATCCTCTGGGCTGTCTGGAATCTTTCCCAGTGGGTTAAAGTCTGCTTCTGGGTCAATCAAGCTGTTTGCCTCTTTTTCCTTCTCTGGGATCCTACATCGGAGTCCTGTATCTCTTTGCAGTATATACCTAGGGTTTGATGAGCCATCTATGATTTGGTCCTTAATAATTTATTTAAAAATTAATTTAAAGTTTAGTATTAGAACCCAGTTATGAACATATTCTTAAACATTGGCATATTTGAGGTAGAGAAGATAATTATGAAACCCTATATCTGCTAACAGAGTTTTGATCTTTAATATAACCATGCTTGTTCCTTCTTGAAACACCACGTGTTTTTTCAGAATAGGTACAAACTTGCCTTTCATTCTTGCAATGTCATGTATGTTTGCTCTCCCCTAAATTTCCTAGTTGAGGGTGTGGTGCATAAACAATGAATCTTGGAACACTGAAAAAAATAAAGATGTTAAAAAAAATAAATGTCCTACTTGAAAATCCTAACACTTAAAGTGATAGTATCAGAAAGTGGAGCCATTGGGAAGTTATGAGGGCAGGAGGGGAGATCTTAGGAATGGGATTAGTGCCCTCATAGAAGAATCTCCAAGGAGCACCCTCACCCCTTCACATAGGGAGAAGTCAACCGTCTATGACCAGAAAGGTGGTCCCAGCTAGAATGCAACTGTATTAGCTCCCCAATCTTGGACTTCAGCCTCTGGAACTGTGAGAAATAAATTCCTATGGTTCATAAGCCACCCAGTTGATGGTTCTTTGTTATAGCAGCTCAGGCAGAATAAGTCCGGAATTGTCTGCCATTACTAAAATGAACTGCACGTACCCTTGCTAAGTTATATTTAAACCACAGGTGATTGGAATCAAAGGTTCTATATAAATAGAAATAATTAATCATGAATAATTAAAGACCTTAAAAGACAGCCTGTTTTAGTAGCACCTGTATTTAGAGATCATCTGTATCTGGCTGAAAAAGAAAAAAACAAACACATTTGGTTAAAGTATTATTTTAGTGGCTCAAAACATGTCTGGTCATTTATGATGAGATTTTTAACTTGTCATTCCTCTGTGACATCTAGATTTCCCCAAGGTACTGTCATATTCCTGAAATGTTTTCTGCTAGATCAAAGTCCAAGATAAAATTTCAATTACATCAATGAAATGAACTATTCATATGGAACTAATCTTTCTATAAAAACCTCTTCAAATAAAGACATCGTTTTTGAAAGGCAGATAAACCCGATTTATTGACTCAGTGGTGAATTTTATCAGGATATATGTTGTCAACATCCTTGTACTTCTCCAATGCACAATAATGGATAACTGGCTACAAGAAGACTACCCTACGAAGTGTTGCCGGTTATGCAGATTTTGGAGCTGGGGAAGTTGGCCCACTAATCACAGGCATGCGTGTTACAGCATGGCGGCTCTCACGGAGTTCCATGCCCAAGTGCTCATTCAAAGTAAATGACACAGTAAGCACAATTTGAAATCAGAAAATAAAGCATCTTGATATTGCTACCCAAATAGGAATTCTCATGCTTGGCAAGACCTGCCATCTATATGATTTCTGGGTGATGTACTCCACATCAATGAGCAAAAAGTTATGCCACAAAGAACTTAATTACATTCTATACTGGATGCGAACAGCCCATATGGCACTACCTGGGAACGTCCTAATTGAAAGTCACTTAACATTTACAAAGACAACCGAAGTTTAACCACAATACAATTCTTCACATCCCCGGCCAGAAAAGACACCTTTGCTCTCATGGAAAATAAATGATAATGCTCTGTAACTTCTCACGATTCTTCTCAACGTGCTTATTTTCAGTTTGGAACACCTGTCACGGCGTTCACTTAATTATAATGCATCTATAATTAAGAATCTGTTAGATTTTCATGGAATATTCAGTTTTGAGAAAATTGCATTAACATACTGTCAGATTCCAACAGCCTCTGTCTTGGGAGTACAAAAAAATGCAGAAATAAACAAAACAGAAAGACTCATACATAGAGAACAATCTGGTGTTTGCCAAAGGGGGAGAGGGGATGGGCAAAATGGGGGAAAGGGATTAAAAGGCATGAACTTCCAGTTATGAAATGAAACAGGAGGATACAATGTATAGCAGAGGGAATATAGTTAATATGTAGTAACTTTGTATGGAGATGGTTGGAGCTAGGTTTCGAGTGGGGATCACTGGGTAACGTATAGAACTGCTGAATTACTATGTTGTACGCCTGGAACTAATCTTGTATGCAAGCTGTAAAAAAACGATCTATAAATGTCACATGAACCAAGAACCTGATCTTTATCCATGTTTCCCAAACCCTAGTTTTCACCAATTTCTCTCCTTATCTCACTTCTCACATCTTCTATGACAAGCCTCACCGACTCTCTACAGAACATCTACCCATTTCTCCTGCGTCTCTTCCATCACGGTTATGTCTTCTTTCTCAACCCTAGTCTAAGCCGTCATCATCTTTCTGTGGACCTTTTTTCAGGTATTTTTTATTGGTGTTTCACTTTTGTTCTTGGCCTCCTGTCCCCCTTTCTCCATGTTAGCCACAAATACTTTATTAAATCGAAATGGGACTGAGTATTTTCCCTCTAGAGTATGCCCTCTTGCATCTCAAGTTAAAACCAAATTCCTTGCTCTTGGCTACAAAATCCAATGAGACTGTGTCTTATCTCTAATTCCATTTCACATCACAGACCCTCTGGCCCACAACAATAGCCCCCAGCTTGCCCGTGACTTCAATGTATTGGTCTCTGTTTCTCAAGTGTGATAAGCCCAATTCCTTAGGGTTTATACTATAGAAATGTCCTCTGTCTGCAATGATCTTTGCATTGCCTGGCCCTTCTTGTTACTCAGAACTTAGTCTAAATGTCACCCCTTCAGAGAGGCCTTCCGTGGCCATCGATCTAGCAGCCAGACTGAGATAGGTCAGTCCCTAGCTCAGCTATGAATTCAGATGCTCTGCCAAACCCTGGCCACCATCCTGCCCTTCTTGTTTGTTTGTTCCGTCTGTCCCCAGCCTGCATTAGAATATGCATGAGCTTAGGGAATTGCCATGATTTCCCTTGCTGTGACCTCAAGTATTTAGAATAGTGACTGACACATAATAGCTACTGAATAAACATGTAAAGAATGAAGAACTGAAGGTGTTCTATGCAATACATATAATGGAATCAAATGGGCTCAAGAAATATTGGGCTAAAAATTCCGTTTTCTGTAGCATTTTTTCCAGAATTTTTAATAGAATGTGATCATGTAGGAGCTTCTTAAATGAATGATTTCCAAAAATTCATTTGACCCCTGGATAGTTTTTTTTCAAGGAGCAGCTCTGCCTAGTCTATGAAGATTAATTTAGAAGTCACCCACATGAACACATCTATCTAAACAGACCTACTGAAAACTTCAAGATTTTTTTGTTTTTTTAAAGAAAATGATCTATGCAAAAAAAAGTTTAGTTGATTTTTTGGTTTCTTTTCCCTTTTTTTTCCCCATTTTATTTCTTTTCAGTGTTCCAAAATTCTTTATGCCCCACACCCAGTGCTCCATGCAATACGTGCCCTCCGTAATACCCACCACCAGGCTCACCCAATCCCCCGCCCCCCTCCCCTCCAAAACCCTCAGTTTGTTTCTCAGATTTCCCCCAACTCACTTCTCCTTTTTACCAAGATAATTAGATTCCAAGTCTAACTCTGCTAACAACTACTTGTGTTGACTTTCAACAAATCATTTTAATTTTTGTGCCCATTTTATCAATTATAAAATGAGGGAGAACAATTTCTGTAGTTTCACCTGAGTCTGTATATTTTAGAGCTTCACTTCCATCAAGACTGATAATAAAGAGGAACAAGCAGGGCTTGAGGTCAAATAATGAAAAACACTGTTATAAAAGTGATGGCACATGGTTGAAGCACAGAGGAGCTCAGTGATCACTTAGGAGAGCGCCTGTCTTTTTGGCAAGCTGAACCATCACCTCTGCAGACCCTGTAGCTAACCACTCGCCTTTCGAACCTCAGCTCAGAGGCTGCTCCCCCCAAGAATCATTTGCTGCATTCTAGAGCCCAGATCAGACCTTCTTACATGTCTCTGCTCCTTCTGTTCAGTGTGATTCTGTATGGATTCCCATGAATTCTTTCACAGAAGGATCCTGCTCTAAGTTCTGAGCTCTATGCAAGGGAGCATCATGGTGTTTTGAAGACTATTACCTCCTTAATACTTCAAAGATGTCTTGGCAAGTAGAAGGCACTTAATAAGTATGTGCTGAAGAATTGGAGTTAAAAAAAGCTGATATAAAATAATTTAATTCGCTACCATGGTCAATATCAAAGTGCATAGCCATTCATATTCAGATCAGAGTGAGATAATGAGTCTGAAAATTCCTACCAATTCTGCTCAATTTTGGGTTTATTCAAATGTGATAACTGTTTCAGAGCACATAGTCTCAAGATGAATAGACAGACGTACCAGTACAAATGCTTATTGAAATAAAATGATTAGGGGCTAGTAAGCTCTCCTTCCATGAATGCCTAATGACAATTTTAGGAGTTTCTTCATTGAAGTTGGCTATGCTACTAAAATCTATATCCTGCTTCTCCCTGAAATTCTTTGTTCCTAAAATTCTTTCCAGGGCGAGTTTATATCAGGACAGTCAACAAATGGGAAGTGACACCACACAAAGAACTTCTGCTTGTTGGCTCTGAAGGGAGCCTGGTATGAGATCAAGACCTGGGTCATGGAACTGACCAGAAGGAAGTCATCAGATATTGAATATCTCATATCATTGAGAATTAGAAGTTAAATATTATTTCACAATTGAGAAGAAAACCAATCTCTCTGGAGAGTGTACATTGATGAGCGATCATTTTTTCATAAAAGCATGTGAAAAGTTAAAAGAAAAGAAACATTTTGAGAGAATGCTGTTATTAGTTATTTCTGCTCCTCAGGGGGGCTGACCCTGGAGGGATGCAGCATGTTGCATTCATTTGGCTCCATCTGTCTCCTTCTGGAATTATTAACAGCACTTGCAAGCTTGTCTTTGTGATGCAGACAAGGATTCTTGGAATTGCCCTAACAATGACCAAAAGCACAGTAGAATTCCATAAGAAAATATCCAGGGGATTCCTTATAAATATGTTATTAAGCTATTAAAACATACAGTGTGGATAGTTAAAAGCTAATTTTAAAGAACAGCCTGGAGGAAAATGATATTTTAACCCTCCTCTGTGCTCACTGCAATAGCAGAACATCCCAAATGTTCTCTTTATTATTGAGCCATTTTCATTACATTGCACAATTTACAGATTTCCTTCAAAATGGGTGTATGACAAATACGATCTCTACTGACAAAAATGTTTAGAAAGCTAATGCATTTGTGATTGAGAAAGAGAAACTCGGTTTCAGAATACTGTAATCAGTTGGAGAGTGCCCTTTGTGACAGTTCTGTCCACTCACAGGGGTGCTGTGGGATACGAGGTATGAGGTTCTGATGGCTCTCTCATGAAGATAGCATCTTTTCAATTAAAGTTATAGAGTTTAGTAATCAAGAAATACTGAAACATGAAAATACTCTACATTTTGGCTGTGATGAATTGGCAGGGTTTGGTAGGTTTCTTTAATTCGTGTTGCCATGTCCCACATTAACAGGTGATTTTAACGCTGTGGCTCTCTGTACGGTCATGCACTGTGGCATCTCGGCATTGACAGGCTTGTGTAGAAACTGTATTATGTAAAGGTAGGGAATTGGTAACTTTGGGGTCACTTGAGGAAATGGAAATGCAGTTACGCCAGCCAAGTCAAATGGGACAAAGGTGCTGTCCTCATCTGAATCCACCCTCTGCGTTCCGACCTTGCCTGAGGTCCTTTCTCTGAGCACGCTGAATTAGCTTCCTCTTAATTTAAAATCAAAATGATGTTGCTTGTTAAAAATATTTTTTTAAACTCCTCTTTAAAAAGTTATTTTCCCTCTTTTATTTATATTTTCACAATTAAGTCAGTTTGTAGTAGTCCTTAACTGAAATTCATTATTTGTAAATTATTGTTACAAAAGGATTTTTTTCTTATTCTAAATCCCTAGTCATATTTTTCTCCTGCATAGTATTACTTTTTTTCTTAACTTTTTCTTATTTATATTTCTGAAGTAAAAGCATGCTAAGATGAAAAAAAAATAATTTAAAAAGCCCAGCCACAACAATATGGGTATTTGAAAGAGTCAAAGATTTCAAGTACTTGTAAGGAAATTGAGACTGAAGGACCTTGAACACCACAGATTCGTGACTGTGTCTCAAGAGGAAACAAAAACGGGACTAAAGCATTGATGGGCTTCTAGAATAGAATCCTGATTTTAATTTTTTATCTGACTCAGGTTTGAAATACCCTTTCATTAAAGATAACATGACAACCTTTCTCTAGTGGTATAGAGGAAAGTGGAAACCAATATTTAGAGACAAAAAACCATATTGCATAAGTAACAGAAATAAGAATTGAGCATTCCTTCAATGAATTAGACATTTAAGTTATTATTAATCATTGGGAAGCTCATGTAATGTTTTATATTCAAATGAAAGTATCAGTTATTAAATCAATATCGTAACTATTGAGGAGAGGACTTTCAGTTTGATGATATTTGAACCTTTCTGATGGTTTCAAAAGCAGTTTCACTGGGGGGGGTTGGGTAGCTAATGGTAAATTTCATTAAGTTTCTTAGGAAAGTAAATAATCACAGTAATTTATCAGAAAATATTAATCACGATATTCTTGTATTTTCCATATTTGCATTGTGCCATTACAGCCCCAATTTTTATTTGATTCTGATCTCTCTCTATAAAAGTACTGTTCTCAGCATCTGGGCAATTTTATATAGAAGAACATTTCATTGGCATTGAAAATAACTTTTGTTCAACTCTGTTATAATTATTTTATATTTTTATATCATAACTATAACATAATATTTTTCTAAATGGTATTATCTTTTGTTTCTACTTTAACAAAACCTTTCCCATCTTCTTATCTAGCATGACTTTCAATGGATAAACATTTTTATGTTCTGCAAAAGGTGACAAATGTTTCTCATCAAGTTGATCGAGCTTTGGACAATGATTTCTTTAAAATACATTGGAAAGATTTTCTTTACCATATGGTGCAGTTAGACAACTTTGAACAGGAACTAGCCGTGTTGTAGTTGGCTCTTGTCCAGTCTTGTGGCGCTGGCATTGAGTGGATAGCTAAAATAATGTGGCCATGTTTGTGTCCCCTTGATAGACAGGGAAAGAAAGCTTCCTCAAAAGGGAGGACAAAATGGTTCAGAAGCCATAGGTTTCTTCTTTGACCACCAAACATGAAGAGTTTAGTTGGAAATGTTACGCTTACACCATCTTTGTGCTATATCAAATTTAGATACTGTTATCCATTGATCTGTATTCTTTCCAATCATCCTCCCCATGTAGTTACAAAACCTACTTGCCCTTTTGGGGGTCTCCCCTTAGGAAGATGTGTGGGAGTGCATCCAGATCCTTGTGGGAATTCCCAACACCTGAAGCAAAGATATCTTCCCAAGGGACATACAGTTTCTCCAAAGCAGCAACCTCTAATCTCCAAATTAGATGACCGAGGCATTATTCAGTACGTTGCTGATTTGTATATGGTTTCATTCCCATCCCCTCCTTTGGGAAAGAACTTGTCTGGAGTGATTAAGAAAGACTAGAGCTAGGTCTGAGAACAGTAAAGTAATTCCTAGGTACTGAACTAAGTGATATTTAACTTAAACCCAATTATACACTCACTACATGAAACAAGTGATATCCCACAAAAACCTTGGTTCAGTTATGATTACAACTTAGAAATAAGCAGATTAAAAGCCTGTGAGGAGGGAGTGAAATTTGTGCAGAACAAAACAAAAGGTAAAATGTATTTTCTTAACTCTGCAATCTGGGAATTTTGATTCTTATCACCTTTTAAATAGTCCCATAAAAACTGAAGGTTCTAATATTAACATATTGGCCATTTTATATAATTTGGTCAAAATGATGCTTTGAGGTTCTCATTCATGAGATACTTAAATGTCAGTATACTGATGTTGTTATGAATAAAAAGTCCTGTAAGAGAAAATAAAACCGATACCAGTCCTTCATCAGTTACTTTAAATGAAGTTACTCCTTTCTTGGGGTGAGTTTGGGTGAAATTATGTCCTTGAGGGTTTAACATGGACGGATAGGAAGATAGCTATCACTTAGCAGATTCTCATTCTTATTAAGTATACATTAAATATACTTAATCTTATTAAGTATACATATTAAAGGTATGCCCATGAAGGATACAGTGCCCTTCCAACAGTTCCATGGTCTGTGGTCAAAGAAAACATTGGCCAGTTATTCCAGTATGGATGTGCATAGAGAAAACTTACTTAACCCTTAAAAGATATCCTTTTGACATAGAGATGAATCTTTGTAATAGAAGAAAATGAGATTGTAGCCAGCACTCATTTCTACATCGGAGCCCCAGGTTAGAGCTATATTCAGCCACTGCAGGGTCAGAGACATATTGAAGTAGCATGAACTTTGATCTCAAATGATGGTCTCAGTCCCAACTGGCATGTGTTTCTAAGAGCAGAGATGCACCCCTGGGATATAATGCCAAACGGCCAAAGCAAGATTTGAGGTCCTGAGGACATTGAAAAAATTTAAAAACAGCACAGTGGGGCACCTGGGTGGCTCAGTGGGTTAGGCCGCTGCCTTCGGCTCAGGTCATGATCTCAGGGTCCTGGGATCGAGTCCCGCGTCGGGCTCTCTGCTCAGCAGGGAGCCTGCTTCCCTTCCTCTCTCTCTGCCTGCCTCTCTGCCTACTTGTGATCTCTGTCAAATAAATAAATAAAATCTTTAAAAAAAAAAAAAAACAGCATAGTGGACCTCCCCAAGATACCATTACAAATAATGTTGTTTGAAATGATTGACAAGGTAGTTTAAAAGTCTTAACAGAAAGTCTAGGATATGTGGAATTTTCTATGGACTATGAGAAAATACTTTCACATGTAGGCATGGGGGTGCCTTTTCTTGGGCAAAAAGAATAATGTGTGCTGAAAGCACCTGCCCCTCTCCTTAAAATCCTAGATGGAGATTTCCCACTCATCAGCTCTGTCTTCGGTCTCTGACTGCATCCTTTGTAGGCAAAAACAAAGCAAAACAGAGCAGTGCTCCCTTCACCATTGGTTTAGGGAATTATAGTCCCACTAGCCTTGTTCCAACCTCATGGAACTAGCTGTTTTTCTGCCCCTTGGAAAATGCACACATGGGTATACAATGTTTCAAATTTATATATGATGCCTGTGATACTCAGGTATTTACTATTAATATTGTCCTTGCCTGTCTCCCACTCCAATGTGTATTTCTTCTTTGTGTGTCCAGCCAGCTGGCCTACTTTGCTAGACTAATTCTTTAAAATTAGTCATTTTCGATATACATACACATCCTGTTGACTGCTTCTCCAGAGAATCCTAACACAACACACTACAGGCTTATGTCACCCCTGCTTCGAACAGACCAGCTTAGCTTTGATTTTTTTCTTCTAAATATTTGAACTTCCAGATGTAATTTTATTCAGAAACAAGTCTCTACTGATTGTGAAAGAAAAACGTTTGTAAGTCAATATTCTACAGTGTTCTGGGGCACGAGTCAGATACTGGGAGTGAAAAAAATATGTGAATACAATCATGCACTTGAAGAGCAAAAAAATAAACAACTACCTAACAAAGTAAAGAATCAGTGCTGTGCATTCCAAACGTATCGCAGGCCTTGGGTTCCTGGAATTGAACGTGACAGTCCTTGATGCTGCGTACAGTCACCGTAGCATAGGTCTTACCGATACGTGTATTGGCGCATGACAGATACCTCCGCAAATAACGGTGTGGCTTAAATAACAGAAATGTATTTTCTAGTAGAAAACATGTATTATCTTAGTATATTAAGATAATTATCTTGATAAACAGAAATGTATTATCTTCCCTTCTAGAAGACAGGGACTGAGGAATCCGCAAAGTTGGAATCTCGTGGGTCCTCTTTCTGGGATTCCTCTTCCCCTTATGTCTTCCTGGAGTCCTACTTTTAGTTTCTTATAAGGACACTAGTCAAATTGGATAGGGACTACCCCCAAAAAACCTCACTTTAACTTAGTTATCTTTTTCAAAACTATCTCCAAATCTGGTCACATTTGAAGGTATTGAGGGTTAGGACTTTACCATGTGGATTATTGAGGTGGCACAATTCAGACCATAACAAGCTGCATCCTGCCGCCCTAATAACCACGGTTAGCATTCGAGCAGGGAACGTGGCCTCTGCAGCTATCATCTTGGCATTCTTGATGCCACACCTCTCCTAGAGGTTTGGGTCATCGCTCATACTCGGGTGATGGTCACCTATCCTGGGTAGCAGCAGTATTTTAACATTTACACAAAACTGTGCTTGTTTATTCTTTGAAAAACAGCATTTTCATGCACGTTATAAGACCATGAGGGATACAACATGAAGTCTAAACCCAGGGCCATGGCTGTCCATCCTATGGTGCACAAACAGGCACATGAGTTGGAAGAGAGTTCGTGATGCAGAACTGACCACGTTTATGAAGAATCAACCCATACAAGTCAACTCGAATCATCTTAAACATATGAAATCATATTGAATTATTTGCCATTTATATTAATTAATATGATTTTGTGAGAGATTTTGTGGAGCACTCAAATACTTTCCCCAGTTTTACTGAGATATAATCAGCATATAATGTATTCGCTTAAGGTGCACAATGTAGTGATTTGATGGTATTTGCGTAAATTGCAAACTGATTACCAGAATAAGTCAACATCTGTCACCTCACATGGATGTAATTTTTTCTTATGATGAGAGATTTCAAGGTCTCTTTTCACAAGTTTCAGGTATACCATACAGTATTGATAACTGTAGTCACTGGGCCGTACACTACATCCCCAGAACTTCATTATCTTATAATTGGATGGCTTTTCAAAACAAACTTTCAACCACCTTTAATTCACCTCTTGCACCACCCCAACCCACTGCCTCTGTCAACAACCAATCTAGCTTCAGCCATACAAAAGAAGGAAAGCATGACATCTCCAACAGCAGGGGTGGATCCTGAAGGCATTACACTAAGTGAAATTACATCAGAGACAAACACGGTGGCTGTCACATATATGTGGATCTACAACTGTCAAACCCAGAGAAAAACAGACAAGGGGTTGTCAAATGCCTCTAAAGCTAAAATCTTAAATATGCATTATTTATTCATTCACTTATTAAAAATAACAGGGCCTGGAGTATATTATGCTAAGTGAAATAACTCAGAGAAAGATAAATTTCATAGGATTTCACTCATATGTGGAATCTAAAAAAACAAAACAAATGAACAAACGAACCAGACTCTTAAGTACAGAAGACAAAGTAGCATTTGCCAGATGGGAGGTGGGTGGAGGGATTGGGTAAAAGAAAGAGGATTATGAGATACAAACTTCCAGTTATAAAATGAGTCATGGAGATGAAAACTACAGCGTACGGAATATAACCAGTAACACGGTGATAACATTTTCTGGTGACAGATGGTGACTACAGTTATCATGGTGATCACGGAGTAACGTACAGAACTGTCCAATCACTATGTCGTACACCTGCAACTAATAACACATTATATGTTGTTGTACTTCAACAACAACAACAAAGCCCTATGGAACCTCTGTACTAAATATATCCCTGGGCCAATATCAGATGATATATAGTAAAGCCAAAACCAGACCTGGCTTCTCTCCCTTTGTTACTCACAATCTTATGATAAAAAAAGAGTATTAATGAAATAGTTTTGTAAAATGTAAATGCATCACAACTGCACTGGTGAATAACGCTCCAAAGGGTAGGTAACGAGGCTGTAGGATTGACCTGTGGTTGAACGGAGATGTGAGAGATGACAGGCGTGCACCGGGATGAGGAGGACAAAAGTATTCCAGATAGAGGAAAACACACGCTGAGCTGACCCACTGTGGGAGATGACAGGTAACTGCCAAGAAATGGCAGGGTGGCTGGAACCCCCAAACTCAAGACATCTTGGTGGACAGTGTGGCTGGTACGTCATGCTAGTGACTGTTGGTGGACAGTGTAGCTGGTAGGTCATGCTAGTGATTGTTGCCTTTATGTTAGCCACAGTGGAAAGCAATTCCATACAGGCAGGAAGAGAGCAAGGTGCAATTATGTTTGGAAGGATCCATTTAGTGGCAAAAATGAGGGATTTGGAGGTGGGAGATAGAGACCTTGTGTTTGGAATGTTTCAGATGGCTATTGTAATAAACCGGATGTGACAATCTGATGGTTCGGACTAGAAGATATATAAAGAAGTAGACCTACAGAAGATATGTTAATATAAAATGGTAATGGAGACGTGAGGGACGTTTCCACTGGGAGAGAGCTGGTGACGCCATTCTCTAAGCTGGAGAAGTCTTGCAAAGGACGAGTGCACAGACAACAGAGACTTAATGTTTCTGGGTGTGTACATAAACATGCATGTGCACTCATATATGTACATGGATTAATACATGTCTAATATGTGTCTAATACGTATATGTTGCTATTATATATGCATATTACATAATACATGTATACATATCAGGAAGTATGGTGTCTCCAGCCTTGCATATGTGCATGTGTGTTCATGTTATATGCATGTGTGTATGTTATATGCATAATATATGCATATATGTACATAAATCATATGTATACACGTATGGTTAAAGGTGCTTTTGAAAGCTGAACTGGATATTACAAATATGCAGATCCTAAGAGAGATGTGAGCTAGGTTTATTAATTTATAAGAATTGGTAGCTGATCATTAAACATATGAACATATCTGTGACTTCATAGGGGAAGAAAATGAGAGGATTTGAAAGAAGCGTTGAGGAATGCTCACATTTAAAGTAATTGTTTAAAAGAACCATACACTCTGAGCAAGTGGGATTTTTTCCAGGTATACAGCAAGTTCAAAATCCACAAAATCAATGTGATGCACCACATTAAAACAAGGAAGGATGAAAATCATAGAATCATCCTAGTAGGTGTAGAAAAAGCATTTGACAAAAGTCAACAACCATTTATGAAAAAAATTCTCAATAAAATGGAACCATACTTCAACATAATAAAGGACACATGTGACAAGTCTGTAGCTAACATCATACATGACAGTTTAAAGCTTAGTATTATTCCTAAGATCAGGAACATGACAAGGATGCCAACTGGTGTCGCTTTTATCCAACACAGTATTAGAAGTTCTAGCTAGAGCAAATAGCAAGTGAAAGATAAAGGCCATCCAAACTGGAAAGGAAGAAGTAAAAATGTCCCCAGTTGTAGGTTACATATTATATAAAGAAAACCCTAAAGATGTCGCCAAAAAGCAGAATACATGAATTTAGTGAAGTTGCAGGATATAAAAGAAATATAGAAAGAAAACCTGTTGCAAAAAGAAATTTTTTGCATTTTTTGTTTTTCTTTTTAACATTTTTGATTTTTTTTATAAACATATAATGTATTTTTATCCCTGGGGGTACAGGTCTGTGAATCGCCAGGTTTACACACTTCACAGCACTCACCATAGCACATACCCTCCCCAATGTCCATAACCCAGCCACCCTCTCCCCACCCCCCAGTAACCCTCAGTTTGTTTTGTGAGATTAAGAGTCACTTATGGTTTGTCTCCCTCCCGATCCCATCTTGTTTCATTTATTCTTTTCCTACCCTCCAAACCCCCCATGTTGCATCTCCATTTCCTCATATCAGGGAGATCATATGATAGTTGTCTTTCTCCGATAATTTTTTGCATTTTTATACACTAGAACAAACTGTCAGAAAGAGAAAGTAATAATCCAATCTGCAATTGCAACCAAAATAATAAGACGCCGAGGAATAAATTTCACAAAGCATATTTAAAAACTATGTTCAAAACTAAGACATTGATGAAAGAAAAAAGAAGACCCGAACAGAAAGATCTGTGCTCATGGATTGGAAGAATATTGTTATAGTGTCCATACTGCTCAATGCATTCTACAGATTCAATGCAATCCCCATCAAAATCCCAGCAGCATTTTTCATAGATATTAACAATCCTAAAATTTGTATGGAATTTCAAAAAATTCTTAATGGCCAAAGCAATTTTAAGAAGAACAAAGTTTGAGTCATCAACCTCCTTGACTTCAAACTATACTACAAAGCTATAGTAATAAAAACAGTATGAATTTGACATAAAAACAGACTTAGATCTATGTAACAGAGAAGAATGCACAGAAATAAACCCACATTTCTATGGTTAATTTATGACAAAGGAGGCAAGAATATGCAATGAGGAAAGGACCATCTCTTTAATACATGGTCTTGGGAAAACTGGACAGCCACTTGAAAATCAATGAAAATAGACTACTATCTTATACTACACACAGAAATTAATTAAAAAAAAATCAAGACTTGAATGTAAGACCTAAAACTATGAAACTCCTGGGGGGCGGGGAAACACAGGTGGTATACTCCTTGACATCAGTCACGGTAAGGTTTTTAATTGACACTGAAAGCAAAGGCAACCAAAGAAAAAATCAACAAGTGGGACAACATCAAACTAAGTCTCTGCACAGCAAAGGAAACCACCAACCTACAGGATGGGAAAAAATATTTGCATATTATCTGAAGGGGGTTAATGTCTAAAATATATAAAGACTCCTATAAAACAACAACAAAAAATAGAACTTGTATAACAAGCAATGGATTTTTAAAAAAGTGGACAGAGGATCTGAACATTTTTTTGTCCCCAAAGAAGACATAAAGATGACCAACAGGTATATTAAAAGATGTTCAACATCACTAATTATCAGGGAAATACAAATCAAAACTACAAGGAGATTTTGCCTATTGGAATGACTTAGCAAGAATGATAATTTTTGGCGAGGATATGGAGAAAAGGGAGCCATTGTGCGCTGTTCTTGGCAATGGAAACAAGTGCAGCCACTATGGAAAACAGTGTGGAGTTTCCTCAAAAACCTAAAAATGTGACCTGCGAGACCAGCTCTGCTGTGCTAGGAAAATCTGAGGGGTCACACATACTTGGAACAACAATGACCTATCATGGAGGGAGGAAACCATGCTACAAGCTGTCCCTTTGCACATTCTTGGAGGTAGGGGTGTGAGAGCATCAGCAGTGAGAAGAATGAATTTCCTTGGGGCACCTGGGTGGCTCAGTCAGTCAAGCATCTGCCTTTGACTCAGGTTATAGGCAGATAGATGATTAGATAGAAAGATAGAAATAATGGGACCATTAGCAATATCCAGATCCTATATCCTATGAAAAACCATGTATCCAGGCCCACTACTTATGGACCCAAAGATCGGAGTAATATGAAAAACTAGTTTGTTGTACTGAATGACTGGCTCCCTAAAACTGTGACCTTACATAATTCACTCACCCTTTCTGCAGTATCCTCCCTTTATCAGAGGCAAGGTCTAGCAGAATTTTCTAGAAATAATATGTGCTCTGATCTTTACATATATTGCCACCTTCTTTTCCCTACCACACACATCAAAATACTGTGAATATGAATGTGTGTGTGTGTTTGCTGTGAGTCCCTGGAATCTGCCCAGCTTGATTCCCCAGGGACTTCTGCAATACCAGCTCCCACTTATTTTAGTTCTCCTTCCTCATATAATTTTTGGGTGGCTTCTGGACAATTAGGCTACACCTCAAACATCACCACAGGGACCTTTCCTAATTACAGTGGTCGCCCACAGCTCCAACACCCACACCCTAATCTATTACCATATCTGTTTTCATTTTTCTTATCATCCTTTCTTACAATGTAACTTCCACAAAGATTAGGACTTCACCTTTTTATCCCCAAAGTTTAAGAATGGCATAGAGAAATTACGGAATTTTTTTAAAAAAATAACTATATCCATTTTATTTATTATTTTTTAATTACTATTATTCTTTTTTCTTCTTTAAGATAGAGAGTAAAGGAGCACTTGGGTGGCTCAGATAGTTAACCCTCTGCCTTCAACTAAAGTTATGATCTCCAGGTCCTGGGAGCCCCGTAGCCGGGTCTCTGCTCAGCAGGGAGTCTGCTTCTCCCTCCCCCTCTGCTTGTGCTCTCTCTCGGTCTCAAATGAATTAAAAAAAAAATTTTTTTTTTAGAAAAGATATACAGTAAAATATAATAAAATCCCCCTTTGATTAGTAAACAGTCCTACATGTTTTGATAAATGCATGTTGAGTTATCACCATCACCAAGACCAAATGTCCCTTTAGAGCAGACTCTTCCCCACACCCTCAGATCACTGGTTATCAGGGTGTTTATTTTTTAAATTCAGTAACATCCGATGAAGATGCCAATGTCATTATTAAACCACATGACCTAGTATTGTATCCTGTCTCACACCATAAGATTCCAGACTATTAGTTCAACATCTGGACCTATTACATGGTTTCGCTTCTCAATCTCTTAATTTGGGAAGGGCTATGTAGAGCGAAGTAGAAGGGAGTATAGCAGTGTGCTTGCTTTTAAACACATGAGAGCTGCCATTTGTAGGAAAGCTTCAAATTGTTCCAAGAGAATCTGGTGACAAAATGGGAGTCCAACGAATGAGAGTAAAAGGAAGGAACATTTTTGACTCATCTCCAGGAAGGAATTTCTAAGGGTCAGAAGAGGCTTTTGAAGTAGTAAGTGCCTTAGTAGAGTCTCTAAGTGTAAATGCCGTACTCATTGTCTGTCACGGGTATTAGGAGACTGAATCATTGGGTGAAACATTGAAAGAAATGCATTTAAGGTTCATTCCAAAGCAAGCTCCCAGGAATCCTACGTTTCTTTGATATTAAAGCTCTACATACATTTTTATAAGCATTTTCTTCACTGTTAAAAAAAAAAAAAAAAACTATTATGAACAGCTTGCTTCCCTTTTACTTAATGTTTTCTCAACATGCCTAAGCCATCAAAAAGGTTTCATGAAGTAGCTAAATGCTTCTGTAACTTTGAATCTTTAAAGAAAAAAAAAAAAGGAGAGCATATATTCACCAAATGGCAAGACAGATGTTCAAGACTGGGAATGCTCAAGGAGGGGATTAAAATGGGAAATAGGATCTTAACTGTCCCTTTAAAAGAAACATCCTTGAGAACTGTAGGGTGCGCACACTCTGAGGGAGAAGAGTTTGTAAATAGGCAAAATAGATAAAACGGTCTTTGTCTTAGCAGCAAGAAGTCTATTTCCTTGACCATAGAGGCATTCAACAGATGGTTGATTGAGAGAAAAGAATTACACACATGAAGAACAAAATGGCGCAGGAGATCTATTCCTATAACAATCAAAACGCACATATGCCTCATTGGTTCAGGATGAAGTGTGTGCGTTTCCTAAACAGTGACATCAGGTCTTCAGTTCATGAGATACAGGGTGAAGTCCCGGGGCAAATTCAAATTTTTCCTGGTTGATTTGTATCCAGGTCTTTAAACAAGGGATTGTGCTGGGCAATTCATTACTATTGGTTACCCTAATGAGGAACCCATCAACCGAGCGGTTGAAATCGGGTTTTTAATCTATGTGATGCAAACAAATACAATAGAATTTTAATGAGTTTTTGTTTTGGAAAAGTTTTAATTACACAGTTTTAAATACTTCATGAGCTTAATTTTGAACTATCCTCAAAATTAAACTAAAAAAGATTAATTGGTAAAATAAACTGTTGTCAAATATATATTCTGATTTAACCATACTTTGACTCTGTGGCTCCCACCTGAAGCTAGTTTTTTTTTTTTTTTTTTTTTTCCCATCAGTGGCAATGAGAGGAGGGACCCTTAACAGGCTTTCACAGTAAAGACCAAATGCTATATTACCTGATACTCATTATTTTCTATGTCTTGTGCTTTTAAATTTCCACATAGTACATTAGCCAATTAAATTTAGTGTTTACTGGCTAAAATACACAATACCAAACTACACAAATTCACTAGAAACTTAAAGCAAGTTATATTAAAAACATACACACAATACTGCCAGTTGGGGTACCATCTCTGTCCAAAGTCCTAAGTGTGCATAGGTCTTGTACCTCCTCATAGGGGCATAGCCCTTGAGCTGACAAACACTTGCCATGGCTAAGCCTTTTCCACAAGGCATCTTTGTCCCAACTCAGATTGTACTCACCCCCAAAGTGAGGGGAAAGCCAATATTTTCTAAAAAGCATTTATGTTCCTACTTTTTACAGCACTAATTTTTATGTTAACTTATACTGGTTCTTAGATCTCACATTGATGAAGCATGAAATGACCATAACTAGATGATACACACACAGTTTGCCCCCCGTTGTTTCACATAGCACTGCCAGTTCAACCCACATCTTCTACTCCTTAAATGAATTCTAGTTTCTTTAAAACTTTCTTGATGACATGAGTCTAAGTCGTACACTTATTCAAGCGTCTGTGGTAGAGGTGTGCCCACCTGAAATCCAAAATGAGTAACAAGTCTTCCCATGAGACTCAGACTTCTCATTGTAGAAAATTCTATGTATCAGTGCATCCTGAATAAGTCAAATTTGGATGAACCACGTCAGCGCTGCTACTAACCTATAAACTAGGGTCCCAGTGATTAGTTGGTGTGTTATTATGCTCATTCCCCCGTTTTGAGCAGATGTTAAAGTATCTCACCCCCTTGTGCCTCATCTCTGGGTTCTGGTCTTGGATCTCCGTCAGAGACTCTTGAAGATCCTCGTGGCCCAGTAGTCCACATGACACACACGTCTCCTGGCTGCGTGGAGCTTACGGAAAGAGGATGCTGACAGCGACAGCTTCTACTACTTAGAACACGGATACATTACTTTGGGTTTCAAAGAGAATTTGAAGCTAAAACCAAACTAATAAGAAACTGACAAAAAGTGTCAATATTCAAAGTGGCGAAGAAGCAGTTAATGTTTGGTTTCAAAATGGTCTTTTAGAAAGCGATAAAAGGAGTAATTTCTCAAAAATCCCATGACAGATGGCCACTGTCATGAATGGGAATGTAACAGCATTTGTCTCACAAACCTGATGTGAGAAGTAAAAATACAAGATTTCCTGAACGTACTAAAGACATTGAAGAATTGGACAAAACTACCAATACTGAACATTACTCGATTAGTTTACCTTATTTGATTTCTAAAAATCCCTCAAACATAAAGAATGTTGCTACAGTTGACCCTTGAACAACATGGATTTAACCCACATGGGTCCACTTACGCACAGGTTTTCAATAAATACACATACAGTACTGTAGACCTATCTTCTCCTTCTTTGGAATTGAACATTGTCTTTCTTCTAGCTTACTTTACTCAAATAATATTGTAAATAATACATACACAAAATACGTGTTATTAATAATTCTTCTGGTCAACAGTGGGCTATTAATACGTTCTTGGCAGTCAAAAATTATTCATAGATTTTTTACTGTGATCAGGGGTCGGTATCTTAACTCCCATTTTGCTCAAGAGTCAAGTGTATTGACATTACATAGATGATAAATGTCATGGTGATTTTTTACCTCTGCATTTCTTTTTAATCACAAAGTTTTACATTTCCTAATGGAATCAGCTCTCCACTACCCATTCTGGTTGCCTATAAATTTCTAGTTTTCTTGGAAGCTTCTTTTCCCCGTTTTTTGCAATTAACACAAAATCATCTGCTCCACTGATAATATTTTTATCACTTGCTAAAGATTTTCTCTTTTATACTATTTTTATTTAACATGAGTGAAATCTTTTAAATAATTTATTTGATATTATTGTATACCTACTAAGTATAATTGTTAGCACAAATATTGAAAGAAAGTCAGTGTGTGTTTCGTGTGTGTTTCATTCAGATGTTGAAAATGTCCAGCCAAGAATAAAAATGGCAAATTCTACCCAGACCCTGTGCACATGAAACATATAACAGGTTTGACAAAAATATGAAAACAAAAGATTAAAAATCAGTAATTGATATTTACATTAAAATTATTAGTTTTGGGGAGGGTTTGAATAAAAAATAGACTATAAATCACAAATGCTTCTATGTCACTACATCAAGTTGGAAACCCAAATATTTGAATATAAAAAAAAAAAACTGCTAGGGTATCATGGCATGCACCTTAAAAAAACAAAAACCAACCAACCAAACAAACAAAAAAACGAGGTGGGGGGTGTCTGGGTGGCTCAGTCGGTTGAGTGACTGACTCTTGATTTTGGCTTAGGTCATGATCTTAGGGTCCTGGGGTCGAGCCCCAGGTTCCTCCACATTCAACACAGAAGTCTACTTCAGAGTCTCTCTCTCCCTATGTCCAACATGCTCACACTTTCTCTCTTCCTAAAATAAATAAATAAATATTAAAAAAAAAAAAAAAAAAAAAAAGGTCAGGCAACAAAGACACTAGAAAGAACCCGCTGTGGGGAGGAGGATAGGGTCTGTTAGGATGTGCATGGTCTTAGGGAAACACGGGAGTCTAAAGGAGTCTCAGACCCATCATCTGTGACAACAACAACACACACGTCAGAGAGTAGTTTTAGAGTTCAAAAGCAACGTATGCTCAGAAATTATAAAGTAGAACACATATGGTGAGTAAAAATTAGAGTAGGCTAATTGAAAATGAGCAGAATTTTCCATCGTTGCATCCCTACAAGGTTCTAGGAGCCCTAATGGTGAGCCGAGAAAACGTGCTCCAACTGCTTGGCCCAATGTCTGGCATCCAGCACTCAAAACATCTTGTCCTTCTCGCGGTCATGATGTTTACATAATTAAATCCCCATCTCATTCCTCACAAAGCCATCTAAGTGGGGCCCCCTCTTATCTTTATTTAAACATATATGTATATATATAAAAAGAAAACAACAACAGTCCTTTGGGAATAAAACAAAATCTAGAGAAGATGCCAGACCATCCTGAACGTGCCTGATCTCGTCTGATCTCGGAAGCTAAAGAGGGTCAGGCCTGGTTGGTACTTGGATGGGAGGAAAGGTCTATTTTTATTTCCCCTCTTTAAGAAGTTCAGAAAGTGGGCCTGCCTGATGACTCACATCTCTAGCAAGATTGCCATGGTGACTGGTCAAAAGGCGTTTTTCAATGAATCAAGAAAAATCAATAAGGATTTTGGAGATCAACTCACATTTGGGGGTAAAAGAGAATGATAAATATTTGCAGAAACTCCTAGAAGTTGTATTGAGTAGATATACACAAACCTCACTTTCCAAGGAAATTATTAAAAAAGAATGATTTTAGGACTCGAGTCTGTGATCTATGGTGGGAGCGCGGAATGGATTTATGTGCTCAGGGAGTGCAATCTGTTTGGTAATGTGACTAACAGTAACTTTATCATTCCTTAGCAGAATTGTCACAGGGAAAAAATTGGATTTTTAAGAAAGCAATAACTAGGGACCAATGTCATTTAAACAGGCACTTGGGGAGACCTGGGATCTGCAGGTGGAGGGAGTCCTCTGAGCAAGCATCTGAGAACTCAATACTTGAATTCATCATTGTCTGGAATCGAAACCTTGCTAGCTTTATTTCCAATAGGGAGAAATACAGAGCTTCATTGGCAATGAGGTTGTGTGCCCTTGGTGGCTTCTCAGTGAAATATCCTATCCTCTGCCTTCTGGAATAATCAGAAGGGGTATTTTTTGTGGAAGGAAAAATGTGTCTTAACACAGGTTAAAGGCAACTTCTTGAAATTCTTGCCACGACTTCTCTACCCATTTAAAAATTAGGATCCTAGTTCCCCCTCTTTTCTTTTTAATTAATTCTGATTTCAAAAAAGTGAAATGAAGATACAACACAAGCTTCAAAAGTAACTCAGGTTCATAACATTCCAGTTTTATAGTGCGATGTAGTAGATTCTAATGAATCCGCTGTCATCTTGAGAATGCACAGGTGCATTTGAAAATAAGTGTCTTGTCTACAGCTATTGTTGTGAAGTCAGGAATATTTTCCAAGAATTAGGAATCCTGTATGGTTGGAAAAATAGTACACGTTAAATAAATATATGTACCTCCTTATCAGACTAAGTAAACAATTAGGTGATGTAGACCAGCTTCTTCTGCTCCTCTCAGTTCTTCAGATGTGACTCTGGGATGATGCTGGGAAGTCTGCCTTAAGACTGCTGTGCAGGTCTAATGCTGACCGGTGTTAGTGTGCAACAGGTTTTCAACTTGACGTTTGAAGCAGGAACAACAGCTAACATCTGTGAATATTGAACTCACCCTATTCCTTCAGCAAGGCCAAAACCCTCAGCCAAAGAACTTCTTTTTGAAATGCAATCTTCTGGGGCGCCTGGGTGGCTCAGTGGGTTAAGCCTCTGCCTTCAGCTTAGGTCATGATCTCAGGGTCCTGGGATCAAGCCCCGCATCGGGCTTTCTGCTCAGCGGGGAGCCTGCTTCCCCTCTCTCTCTGCCTGCCTCTGCCTACTTGTGATCTCTCTCTGTCAAATAAATAAATAAAATCTTTAAAATGCAATCTTCTGGGGTACCTGGGTGGCTTAGTCATTAAGCACCTGCCTTGGGCTCAGGGTCATGATCCCAAGGTCTTGGGGTCAGGCCCTGGACCAAGCCCCACATTGGCCATCCTGCTAAGTGGGGTGCCTGCTTCTCCCTCTGCCTCTCCCCCTGCTTGTATGTATGCTCTTTCTTGCTCTCTGTCAAATATTTAATTAATTAACTGATTAAAAGCAGTCTTCCCATCTGCACAAAAGATCACACATTTCTCCCAGCAATATAGTCTCAAGGTCAGAAGCACCATGAGAAAGTACGTGTAGGCAGAATTCTAAGATGACCTTCATAATGTCTATAATCGTTGTCCCAAGTGCACAGGCAGGATTGTAACTCACTTCTAGCCAACGATGTGTGCAAAGACAGTTCGAGGTCACTCCTATGATCCTGTTGTTATATGGGAAAGGTGAATGGGGTTTTGCAGAGGTAATAGAAGTTCCTGATCAACTGACTTTGAGTTATGACAAGGTAGTTCATCCTGGGTGGCCTGACGTATTGGCTGAGCCCTTTAAAAGCATTCTAGCTCAGAGAAAGCAGCTGATGATGTACCGGACACTTGCCAGCTGGCCTTGAGGAAGCACAGTGCCCTGTGTGGAGAGAGACTTTGGCATCTGGGAGCAGGCAGGCTTTAGGAGCCAAAGGTCTCAGTCCTCCAATCACTAAGCCCTGAACTCCACCACCAGCAGCAAGAGCCTTGACGAAGACCTAGAGTTTCAGATAGGATCACAGACCACTGCACGTATGACCTTGACAGAGGACACAGTGAAGCCTTGCCCTGACGCCTGGCTCACCGAACCTGTGAGGTAATTCCTGTGCGTTGTTTGTAGTTCCTGGATGTAGTCATCTGTTGTGCATTAGAAAACAAATACAGAATGCTTCCCTACGTCAACCCTAAATTCTGGATACAGTTTGGCCCCATTTTTCTTCCCATCGCAAGTGATTAGGATGCTCAGTTAGGTGTCAGTATTTGCACACTACCTTCAGCTCAGGGAACAGTAGCTGATTGATTTGGGTACAACCTAAACAGGTGTTTCTCCTGCAACTTTCACTTTTCAGCTTCGTGCATTTTCTCACTGTTTGAATAAGGAGGTTTTCTTGCATTGAAAATAAACATAACTTTTCTACCTTGGAAGGGGACCCCCTCCTTATCACAACATTTGTCACCATTTTTTAGCTCTATCAGTGATGTTTCTCTCTATATATATCATCTTGAATTTCTTTTTGCTGTGAGGACTGTTTGGGGATGGTGACAAGTTGTTTTTTCCTGAGTACAGAAAAGTGTCAAGGAAATCCAGAATGTCTCAGAGGAGACATCCAGTCCCTCAACACCTGCCTCCCAACACGGGAGCTCATTCTGCTCTGCTCCTCCAACAACACGGCGTACCAAATCAGGAAAATGAAACAAAAAACAGTTGTTACGCACACTAACTGGAAAAAGGCACTGGCCGTTCTTGTTCTTTATAAATACTTAATATTTAAACATGTAGGAACCACTTTCATTTCTGACCTAAGTAGTTTATTCAGTTAAGTGATCTGTAATTTGTAGTTTGCATTTTGTAACCAAAGTGGTAGAATTTATTTGCTTAACATAGTCAGTATTACCTTAATTGGCACCCATGTGTTATTTTTTGTAAATAGATCCTTTGCACTATTTGATAATGCTCAATTTCATTATTTTAAAATGTAGATAATAGATGGAATTTAATTTTAAAGCAAGTATTTTCATTTCAGGTCATATTAACGCTGCTTACAAAATCTGAGTGACTTGATATTTGAAAATAGAATGATGCCTGAGGTATTCCTTTAGTATATGTTTCTAATCATAGTCAAATATTTAGCACTTCAAATTATTAGCAGTAATTTTACTAAAGAGATCGCACTTTAAGAAAAATAGGTTTAAAAAGTATATAGGTTTTAGGAGTTAGGTGAGCCTGGTGGTGGGTATTAAGGAGGGCACGTATTGCATGGAACACTGGGTGTGGTGCATAAACAATGAATCTTGGAACACTGAAAAAATAAATAAAGTAAAATTAAAAAGAATATAGGTTTCTATCCAGAAACAGCAAACAGTGACATATATCACATATCTTACTGCAGGAACAGACCGTGTGCAGGGAGGTTGTAACCACAGGAAGGAGAGTCCAACTGAGAAGACTAATATATTAAGAACCAAAACATAAGGGTCAAGACTAACAAGAAAATACACCAAATTGAAGCACTCGCCTAACTGGTCCATGAATTAATTTTTTAGAGAACATGTAAACCATGCTATCCGCTTGAGGCTGTTGCCTAAGACTCTCCTACAGATCCTTGAACGCAGAGAGCAGCACCTTAACTCCCAAACACATTTGTGTTTCAAGTAGGGTAAATCTAAATTATAAAATGTAAAGTAACAATAGGTAAATTTGAAATGATATAATCTAATGAGCTTACACCTATTTTGTTTTTTAACTTTTTAAAATTTTTATCTTTTATTATGTTCAGTTAGCCAGCATACAGTACATCATCAGTTTTTGATGCGGTGTTCAACGATTCATTAGTTGTGTGTAACACCCAGTGCTCATCACAACACGTGCCTTAACATCCACATCTATTTTCAATATTAAAAAGTGTTTTTGTAATCTTGCTAATTACTTAGTAATCAAAATCAAAACAAGAAAATCTGAAACTGTGGTCCCAATTGACATAAACCTGGTTGTAGTGTGTCAGAGGATTTTCTTATCCCTCCAGAGAAAAAGTGAAAAAAGGACTATGTAAGTTGGTGTGATACTGTAATTCATACTAGAAATATGTATATAGATATTTGGTCTTTGTCCCACTGCTGGCACAGAGCTTCTGAAACCATCGCAATTTTTGACCTACTGAGAACAACAGTGGTGTCTTCTGTTAATGAAGGAACTTCTGGAAAGCACCTAAAGATGGGGGCTGGTTGCCAGGAGAATCAACCATGTGACTAGACAGTTGGAATCTTCAGCTCCACTCCCCTGATCTCTGGGGTGGGTGAGGGCCTGGAGGTTGGATCAGTTGCCAGTGGATGCCTGTGAAGGGAATCCTCCATTAAACATACATTGATACACACTGGGCAGAGTTGAGAAAACATTTGGGCTGGTGAGCCCATGAAGAAGCTGGGAGAGTAGTACACCTGGAGAGATCATGGAAACCCCACAACTCTGTCCCAAAACCCTGCCCTGAGTATGCATGTCTGCCGTGGGCTGTTCGGAGCACCATCGTTTTAAACTGGTAAGCGAGTCAGTAAAAGGTTTCAGTTGTGTAAGCTTCTCTAACAAATCAATCAAACCCAAGGGGAGGGGAAGGGTTGTTGGAACTTCCAATCTGCAGTATGTCGGTCAGAAGCCTAGGTGGTAAGATGGACTTGTAACTGCTACCTGCACTCGTGAGAAGGTGTCGTCTTGTGGGGCTGAGACCTTAACCTGCAGGATCTGACACTCTCCCCTGTTAACAGGGAAGGATGGAACTGAACTGTAGCAACCCCAGCTGGCCACAGAGCATTATTTGTGTGTGGTGCATGCGCGCGCCCTCCCCTCCCCCACCACACACGCACTGGAATTGGTGACCAGATCATTAATAGGAAAGATCTGGTTACCAACAATAACATGGAATCCAACTGATCATCTTTTTCTTCAACAAGAGTTAACAATTCTCCCTAATCTTAGGATAATATATTTTAATAGTGAAGGTCCTCCTCTCCCTAAAGATAAACTTGGTGGTATGTAGTCTTAACCCTCAACAGAGAAGATCAAATTTACTAGTTGAGTGGATACTCTAACTGAGGGCTAATTCAGGGTCAAGTCAGCCTAGATTAGTAAAGAGAGGTTTCTTTAGAAATGGGATATCAGTTTGAAGGAAGTTTAGTTTGAGAAAATATGGAAAACATTAAAAATAAAATGCAGACATGGGTAGGCGCCTGGGTGGCTCAGTGGGTTAAGCCTCTGCCTTCAGCTCAGGTCATGATCCCAGGGTCTTGGGATCGGGGCTCTCTGCTCAGCAGGGAGCCTGCTTCCTCCTCTCTCTCTGCCTGCCTCTCTGCCTACTTGTGATCTCTGTCAAATAAATAAATAAAATCTTTAGGAAAAAAAAAACCAGACATGGGGATAGGAATATATAGGACCTTGTGTGGGCAGACAGGGCACCCTAGGAATGAAGGTTTGGAAAGAGACCATGGGAGGTCACGTTCAAGGAGGCAGAACATATCAGGGAAATAGAACATATCAGGGAAATAAACTCAGAAGTCCGAGAAAGGAGGTATGAGATAGAGTTGCTGCTGAATGACCAGAACGCACTAATGTCGGTATGGTAATCTGTAGTTTCACTTACACCCAGATTGTGAGCCAGCCACAAAATAAACAAATAATTCAAAGGTTGGAGTGATGATTTTCACATATCTGTACCTGTGATCGCTGTGAGTTCATTTAATGCTCCATATGGAAAAAGAAATGCGATTCCCAGGACTCACCGCGGGTGGTCTACCTCACTACCTCCCAGTGAGAGATCCACTTCAGGGAATCCTCCCTGGATTGCTGACATGAGAATCTGGATAGGAAACAGGATTTAAATTCAAATGTTCTGAAGATTTGTAAAGCTATTTATGAGGAATACTATTTTTTTAAGAGTTACTGTAATGAAAGAGATTATCTCCTATAAAAATACTGATACCTTTGGAATTCTTGACATTCTCATATCATATGTCTTATAGATTCTGACAGTCTACTGCAAGTATGTCATGTGCCCATTTATGCTTCCCATCAAAGGTCTCAAACACAACAATCAAAGGTAGTAGTTAAGTCTCATGACCGAAGCTGCCTCGTGTTGATTATACTCCAGTCTGGCTTGAGTGATATTTCCCACACGATGCCTTACCCTTTCCTGCAGTCACACTGCTTCTCTGTTCCTCTGAACATTGTCCCTGAACTATTTAAAGTCCGTGCTTGTAAACATCCTATAAGTGTGATTTAATAGGTTGTAAAAGACCAAATAAACCAATCTCAAAACACAGTAAAAGTTAAAAATTCATGTGTCCTAAAATTTAGCTCAAAGAGACTCTATGATTTGCAGAAATATTATATTCTTATTTCATCACTTATATTGTTTTCAAAGAAAATGGAATGTTTCTAATCTAAAGGAAATAAGGAAATTTCTGAAATTCTGAAATAAATGAGCATAGTAAAAGGGATGAGTTTCAAATTAAATATATTTTGCTGCACTGGTCTTAACAACTACTGCAATTTGTAGAAATTAATGTGGGAAAAATTAAATATTTAGGTAGAACTATGTATTTTATAAAAGATGAATGGTTTTCCATTTACAGTAAGATTTTTAAGGAACCACATTGACAGAATGTATTATATCAATTTTCCAAAAAATAAACCTGGTCATTATTTTACAAGGCAGAACATTTGAAATGATGATTCTGTTTCTTGACAACAATATGTACCCAACCCTGAAATCTCTTCAAAAATGGTTCTCATACTTAGTAGAAAAACAAGAATTAGGAAGCTCCAGATTCATGCCCAACTACCAAAACCACTGTGTAGCTACATATGGTTATCTCTTTCTGCATCTATGTGTCCAAAGCAACTGATTTCTTAGGTGCTGACAAATTCATACTGACAAATTATCTCAAAGGGAAAAAAGGAGGGGTAAAAATGGTTCTAGAGACTTACGGTTTTGTCAGTTGCTCCCTGAAAAGGTAATGCTTTCAACTGTGATTAACCACCACTTCTTATAGGTCAGAAAGAGGCTAGTGTGGCCACTGTACTTGCTCTGTGCCAAACACACACACACAACTATAGCAAATTAGGTTTTAGGCAATTGTGAGAAAGAAAAGAGAAAAATATAAGTAGAGAGGACAGACAATAAGAGTGGGTAACAAAGGTAAAAGAAAACGCACAAGGAGGCAATCCCAATGAGCGAGCATGCCAGCACGTATTTCAGCACGAGAAACTGAAGACAGAAGGATGGTGGAGGACAGTGAGAAATGGTGAAAAAGATTCAGAAGCTGGTTGGGCCAATAGATCAGAGAAACTGCTGGGGTCAAAATACTGAGGGGCTGGCATATAAGAAGCTGAAAGACAGTAGACCAGAAATTCATAAATTCCTAAAATTTAGACTATGGAGGGATTGCAGCCCCTGATAGAGCCTAGTTCCATGGGACAACGATGAGGACGACTGAGGTCAGCTGGAGATTACTACAGAAAAGTATTCAAGAAACTGAACATTTAGGTTGTTGGATAAGACATCTCAACATACACTGAAATCACTAGAAGTTTGGAGAGTGTCTCTAAACCGGGATAAGGTCATTGAGAACAGGATAGAATGGGCCCAGTGTGGCTGGTGACAGTGGATGCTGTAAGCTGAGGGCTCAAGAAGCAAGGACGAGGGCTGTCAAAGAGGTAGAAAGGTCTGAAGTCAGTAGAGCAGGGACACCTGCCCCGCCCCCAGTCTGCTGGGAGGAGAGTCACAGGAAACAAAGCACCACCAGTACAGTGGGAGGGCTGGATGGCTTCTGGGTCCCCAGGAGCTGAGCAGGAAGTAGAAACAAATTCAGAGACCAGATGAGGGCTATGGAAAATGCTGTTCACAGCTGATAAAGAATTCCAGAAAATATATGTGGTCTCAGGGATGAGGAGAGGTGGGGAATCGGAGTAGAATAGAGAACATAAACAGTATCGGGAGGATTAGATCCAGGTGAGCAAAATCCCCGTGCTTATCAAGCAATCAAGAGAGACAGGAGATCAGTCTATGTGAACCTACGGCAATCGGGGAGACATTCTAAGTACTGGAAGTAGGAAGGGGAAGGGGTGATTATCCATCTCCTTCCACACCGTTTGTGCAAACCATTCACATCCCTTCTTGCTTCCTGCAAGCACACTGCTTCCGTAGCTCTTCTCCTCTTTCCAAACACCAGTATTTCTGCCTCTCACCTGGGTCATTTTCTTCAGCTTCCAAGCAGGCTCTTATTCTCTGATAAAAAAAACATTTCCCATCCCCACTTCCCTTGCTAGGTATTGCCCCATTTCTTTATGAGCCTTTATAGCACAACTCTCCAAAACAGTATTCTGTGTTTGCGTCATCTCTTGCTCTCCTCCAGTGTCATTTGAGAACCAGGCCACTAGGCAGGCGATCTCGCCATTCATCGGTGGCTCTTCTCCAAGGCACGAGTTACCTCCACATTGTGCAAGTCAGTGCTCATCTTTCTGGATGCATCATTCTTGATCAGGAGCATTTGCAATAGGTGATCATGCCCTCTTCACTGGAATTCAAGGATATCCCCTCGGTCGTGCATCCTTCTTTCCTTCCTGCTTTTATTCTTTCAGTCTTCTTTTCTGGTTCTTCCTTTTGAGAACTCATACCTGAAGCTCACAGCTAAGCCCCTGGTCTTTTTGATCTCTCCTACCATGTGCTTAATCCTTCTTTCCATCTCATACTTATTACTTTATGCCATATTATTTACTTGAAATATTTATGTTCCATCTCCTCTCGGGGAAAGGTAAGCTCCATGATGGCAAAGCTCTTTATTTTGTTAATGGCTATTTCATGAGCATTGAAACTAGGGACTGGTAAATGGCAGAGGTATGATCCAGTATTTATGGAAGGAGGGAGGAAAATTTTCTTATCAAAAAGAAAGAAATACTGGGACAACATGAGTAATGGTCTTGGCAATAGGGGTTATCTTCTCCTAGCCCAGAGGATTTGAAAGCATGCAGTTGAATGAGCCTCAGAAACCTTCATAAGTATCTCTTTCTGAAATTTGATCACATTTGATTGGTTCTACAAACCATATAATTTTATAATTTTGAATAAGCTAAATAAAGTGTCCACATGCTGCTTAACAATGGAAAGAAACTGGCATATTGTTTTCTGCAGTGTGACAAATTATTCCTTTGTCTGCATCAACTGTAGGAGTGATGCAGTTTCACTCAATAAGCAAATAATTTGATTATATTATAAAAAGAATAAATTGAATTTGCTTACTTCTTACTCATTAATTTATTTTCAAAGACATCCTTCTCATGTTTACATTTTTGTTGATATTTTTCCTTTCAAACATAATACCATTTTTATTAATTATTAATAAGCATAAAAACAATGACATTCCCTTCATAAGAAAATAATTAATTTGAAATGAAAGCGATGCTACTATTTTGGGAATGCTTGAAACTTCCTTAGGTGCATAATATGTTAAACCAAAACATTGAATCAATACTCCTTGTAAAATGAAATTTTAATGTGCATTGCGACTTTGTTGTAATTTTCTTTGAAATAAATGATTGTCTTTCCTTTTGAATGGTTGAATGTGTTTTAAAATTGCAGATAATAAATTAATTCAAAATCTTATATTTCTAGGGGTTTTAAATGCTAATATGAAAGAATATCCAAAAAGTAAAGCTTCAAAATTATTTGGCACATTTTATAGTTGTATGAGTTTTTGATGTACAAATAAGGGAGGCATAATCACTGAACAGCACAATTTTATCAGCAGTTTTGCCTATCATTTCTATTCCTCTCCACTACAATTCTTACACCCAAGGAGACTTCCAAGTTTGCCAGCCAGATTATCAGGCTTGACAATATAGAATCTAGGCAGTGAAAAAGAAAAGAGAGAAATCAAGAGAAATACCAAGATGGGATAAGGGAATAGAGTAAGAGGGGCTCTGTAGAGAAGAGGAGAGGAGATATTAAGTGGTGCCATGATAGAGGTCAAAATTCAAGTAAAGGCTATTCATTATATCAAAGTAATGAAGATAGTAAATTATTGAATACATTTTGATTCAATATTAAATGAAAAGATTTAAGAAATTACATAGACATTACAGTTTTTACAAAACATTTCTAACATGGAAACATGTTTAAAATGATATTCAATAGAAACTAATATGTGGAGATTGAACAACCAACCAGTGGGTCAATGATGAAATTGAAAGAAAAATAATACCTTGGGAAAAAATAAAATGACCTAACACAGCAAATTTTATGGAATTCAGCAAAAACAGTCCTAAGAGGGATGTTCATAATAATGAATGCCTGCCTTAACAAAGATACATCTCAAATAACCTGTCTTTACAACTCAGGGAACAAGGAAAAAAAAAAAAATGAAGCCCAAGATAGTAGAAGGAAGGAAATAACAAAAATTAGAGCAGAAAGGAATGAAAGAGACAAAAATGAAAATAGGAAATATCAATGAAACCAAGAGTTGGTTCTTTGAACAGAAGATATTGGCAAAAATCTATCTAGACTCATGAGGAGAGAAACAGAGAATTAAATAAAGTCAGAAACAAAAGAGTAGACATTACAACAGATATCACAGAAATAGAAAGCATCCTAAGAGGCTAGAATTATATACCAACAAACTGTACAACCCAAAGAGATGGACAAATTCCTAGAAAGAGTCAACCTTCCAAGACTACATCACATAAAGAAATAGAAAGTCTGAGCAGACCAAATGCTAATAAGGAGATTGAAGCACAAATCAAAAACCTCCAGACAAACAAGTACTAGACTGATTCAGAGTGAGTTCTATCAAGCATTCAAGGAAGAATACTTCTCCAAGAATACCTTCTCACACTTTTACTGGAAAAAAAAATTAGGTAGGGCAGAATTGCTTCCAAATTCATTTTTGAGGTGTACATTATTCTGATATCAAAACAAGACAAGGACATCACCAGCAAATTATAGGCCAACATTCCTGTAAACATAGATACACACATCCTCAGCAAAATATTAGCAAACCTAACTCAGCACTACATTGGAAGGTTCATACACCACGATGAAGCTGGATTTATTCCAGACATTCAGGAGTGGTTCGACATCCATAAATCAAGCAAAGTGATAGACCACGTTAACAAAATGAAGGAGAACAATTACATGAAAACCTCAGTAGATGCAGAAAAAAAATCATTGACAAAATTCAATATCTGTTCGTGTTCAAACGCTCAACAAAGTGGGTTTAGAGGGAACGTACCTCAACATAATAAAGGTCATGCATGTCAAGCCCACAGCTAACCCCCTCTTCAATGGTGAAAAGCTGAAATATTTTCCTGTAGGATCAAGAACAAGATACAGATGCCCACTTGTACCACTTTTATTCAACACAAGTAGTTTGACCCAGAACAATTAGGCAAGAAAGAGAAACAAAAGTAATTCAAACTGGGAAGAAAGATGTAAAACTGTCACTATTAGCTGATGACCTATTTTATATAGAAAACTTAAAGGATTCTACCAAAAGGTGTTAAGATTAAAAATAAATTCAATAGGGCGCCTGGGTGGCTCAGTGGGTTGAGCCGCTGCCTTCGGCTTGGGTCGTGATCTTGGGGTCCTGGGATCGAGTCCCGCATCCGGCTCTCTGCTCTGCAGGGAGCCTGCTTCCCTCTCTCTCTCTGCCTGCCTCTCTGTCTACTTGTGGTCTCTCTCTGTCAAATAAATAAATAAAATCTTAAAAAAAAAATAAATTCAATAAAGTTTCAGGATCAATATACATAATTCAGTTACATTTGTAAAAACTAATATTAAACTATAAGAAAGAGAAATTATGGAAATAATTACAAATGCATCAAAAAGAATAAAGTGTCTGAGAATAAATTCAACCATGGAGGTGAAAAACATGTACACCGAAAATTGTAAGACATCTATGAGATTGAAGACGTAAATAAATGGAAAGATATTTGTACTCATGAATTGTTAAAATGCCCATCCTAACTAAAACAATCTACAGAGTTAACACATCCCCTCTCAAAATTCCAATGACATTTTTCACAGAGACAGGACAAATAATTCTAGAATTAACATAGAACACCAACAAAAACCTGGCAGTCAAAACAATCTTGAGAAAAATATAGCTAGAGGCATCATCCTCCCTTATTCAAACTACATCACAAAACTAATCAGAACAGTATGACATTAGCACAAAGCCAGACATATAGATCAATGGAACAGAATAGTGATCCCAAAAAGAAACTCACCTTTTTTTTTTTTTTTTTTTTTTTTTAAAGATTTTGAGAGAGAACATGAGTGAGGGAGCAAAACCAGGGAGAGCAGCAGAGGGCAAAGGAGAAGCAGGCTTCCCATTAATCAGGGAGCCCAACGCAGGGCTTGATCCCAGGACTCCGGGATCATGTCCTGAACTGAAGGCAAATGCTTAACCAACTGAGCCACCCAGGTGCCCCTAAACTCACATTTCTATGGTCAATTAATTTATGACCAAGGAGGCAAAAATATACAATGGAAAAGGAGAGTTCCTTTAGCACATGGTGCTAGAAAAACTACACAGTCACATACAAACAAACAAAAAACACAAAGCTAGAATGCTATTTTACACTAAACACAAAATAAACTCAAAATGGATTCAAGACTTGAATTTAAGAAATGAAACCATAAAACTCCAAGGGAAAAAAAAAATGAGTGATAAGATTGTTGACATCAGTTCTGGTGATGATTTTTTGGATCTGACACCAAAAGCAAAGGCAACAAAAGCAAAAATCAACAAGTAGGACACAACCAACCAAAAAGTTTCTTCACCACAAAGGAGAACATCAATAAAATGAAAATATACCGAATGAGAAAAATTGCAAGGGGTTAATATTGATTATATAGAAAAAAATAAACTGACATAACTCAATAGAAGAATCCAAACAATCTGATTTAAAAATGGACAGAGCACCTGAATAGACATCTTTCCAAAAAATACATACGGAGTACAGACAGACACACAAAAAGATACTCAGCATCACTCATCAGGGAAGTGCAAATTAGAATCACAATGAGTATTGCCTCACACCTGTTGGAATGGCTGTTATTAAAAAGATAAGAAATAACAAATGCTGGTTCGTATTTAGAGAAAGGGGAACCTTTATGCACTGCTGGTCAAGATGTAAATTGGTATAGCCACTGTGGAACACAGTATGGGGTTTTCGCCAAAAGTTAAAAATAGAACCACCCCATGATCCAGCATTCCCACTTCTGGTTATCTGAAGAAAACAAAAACACTAAGTTGAAAAGACATATGCATTCCCATGTTCACTGGAACATTCTTTTCATGGAAACAACTTAAGTTTGCCCATGGATAAAGAAGATGTGGTATGTGGACTATTCAGCCATAAAAAGGAAATATTGTTATTTGTAACAATATGGATGGACCTTGAGGGATTTATGTTAGTAGAACTAAGTCAGACAATGAAAGACAAATATGTTTGATCTGTATGTGGAATCCAAAAACAAAAACCTATTGATACAGAGAACAGATGAGTGGTCGGCAGATGGCCATAGGGGGAGGTTAAGAGGCGGGTGACATAAATGAAGAGGGTCTGAAGTTACCAACTTCCAGTTATTAGGGGAAAAAATCATGGAGATGTAAGGTGCAGCATTGTGGGTGTGGCTAATAATGCTGTATTGCGTATGTGAGCGTTGCTAAGGATAATCTTTAAAGTTCTCATCACAAGAAAAATATTCTATAACTATGTAGGATGATGAATGCTAAGCAGACTTATTGTACAAAACATTTTATATTATATACAAATATCAAATCATGTGTGAATTATACCTCAATAAAAAAGTGTGATATTCAGTAAAAAAAATCATACATACCTATAAATCATATGCTATTAAACACGCATATATTCACATATTCACAAGTAAACACACATATATACACAGAGAGAAACAGAAATACCCCAAGAGTGGTCATTTCCTGTTAAAGCTACATTTAAATTTCTTTAGTATAATTTCTATTTTCAAAGTTTTGCTAATGATAATGATTTTTAGTTAAGACAAATTAAAAAAAAAAATGAACGATCATGGCCAAAGCTATAATGTAAAAGTAGTGGTAACAGTAGATTTTATCATATTATATACCAGAATCTCCCACTGCAATTTAAAGCCCAGGTATTTTATATGTAGCTATTATATGTGTATATATGTACCTGTACTTTTCCAGAAGAAAATGTGGTCCTATCCTAACTCTTAAATTGCTAAAGACCAAAAAGACAAAGGTCTACAGTAAAAATTTAAAAAATATATAAAAACTCAGAAATGTTTTCATGGAGCTATGCCCTGGTTATGAAGATAAAGTCTAGTGTGTTGAGAAACTTATTTTCTAACTGCCATTCTGCCTCTGTAGGTGTTAATGAGTTTAACAGAAATATTGATTAATCAAGTTCTAGTTGGTACAATGCCAGGTGACTGAGTATGCTAATTCTTCTGATAGTTTACTGCTTGAAACATGAATTTAATTATCCTGATTTCATTTATCATAACTGTCACCTACTACATAGTGGAAACTTTTTCTTCTCACAGATCTTAATGAATCAGGCGGTAGTAAGTGGTAGTGTGCTTATGTTGAGTGAAGTTAGGCTTTCTGTAAATTCTCGCTTGTGGGCTTCCCTCTGCCTCCATTGACTTACAGCTTGACTACATTTATTATGTCACACTGGGAACACAGTCTTGTTTGCTTTTCTATTTGCACTGCCTAATCTGTACAAGAGAGCTAAATACGGCATCCCCATAGCATCTTTATCTGGTAGCTTTATAACACTGGTACATCTCAATCTGATCTCCTCTATATTCTCTGATACCTAGACAACCCTTCTTTCATACCATATACTTCATCCTGCTATCAACAGGCTGTCACCCATCCTGCTATTAATCCCTTTGTAAGGGAGAGAACTCCCAAAAGACCATGTGTAATGTGATCACCACCAATTTCAAGATTTCCCAAATAGTTTTGCATTGGAATAGAAGTACGGTAATTGTACTCTATAATAATATATTTTATATCTAATATATTGCCATATATTCCATGTCCTGTCCAGGACAGTCTTGCTCACAGCAAAACAGACATTTCCATGCTGATAAACTCAGGAATGCCTATTGTCTGTTGAAATATGGGTAGAAAGGACCCGTGATTTCCTACCAAATCTTTCAATGTCAATGTTTGGTTTGCCATACCTCCTTTTCCTCCACTTGGAAACAGAGCACTTCTCAGGTGTAGGCCGCAGCCCAGAGTGAAGACAGCAGGGGACAGAGCCCAACCTGACACACGGTGGAGACATCCGTCCTGGAATAAACACTTGTAAACTACTACAAGTTGAAGGACATGTGTTACTGCCACATAGCCTCACTATGCTGATAGTTATGAAGAATCGGATCGTATTTAGAAACATTTGCACAGAGAAAATTTTATGGGAAAGGCATGGCAAGGATTATAAAAGTTTATTGAGAGCTTATATTTTCTGTGCTTTGTTTTCTGCAGGAAAAATAAAAATGACAAAACTATAGTACCTGCCTCAAGGTCGTATAAGAGTAAAATGATGGGATTATATAAGCTTTATGAACAATGTCCCAAAATTGTACAGTAGGAGATAATTGATTCAACCTGAGTAGTCGAGAAATTCTTCACAAAAGGGGTAATAATTAAGCGGGCCTTTAATGTCAGGAAGATCTTTCTAATCAGGAAAAGGAGAAGGCCATAGCAAATTAAAGGTAAATTAGCAAAAGCTCGTATTTGAGAGATTGGCTTGTATCTGGAGTAGCAAGACCATAAGAAGCATGATAACAAGGCAGAGAACCTGCTGTCAAACTTGAGCCCCACTTCTACTTAGGAAGATGCCCATGTCCAGAAATTGTATGCAGCTTGCCTAAGATTGTACCGCTGGGAGATGGTAGGCACCGTCCACATGTGACACCTGCTGCTCTGTCTGGTACACGGCTAAGCTCCACAGTGGACAGATGGAGAGAGCAAGAGTGGGACCTGAATGTGATAATGGGATTTTAGTCTGTTTCTTAGAGTTTTCATGACCTGCAAGCCCCCAGCTTGAAGATTCCTTCACAAAGACGGTTTTTAACGTGGGCTCTCAGAATAAAAACATGGAGAGAGGCAGTGTGGGGGAAAATAATTCAGCATTCGTCCAAAATTGAAATGAGGACTCAGGAGAAAGAACTTACTATTTTATAAAATCTGGTCACTTTCGTCGAAGGAGAGGTTATCTGGTATAAAGCGGATTTCTTCGGTCTTTACAAAGGTCAGCCTTCGGTGCCTACCCAACCACCTTATGCCTGAATTACATTTTTTAAATAACCTGTCGATTTTCTGTAAGAAATTGTTCTGCATTTGTGTTCATTCTTGAAGAAATGAGTGATTATATTTTCATACATACAACTGCATAATCGACCCTCAGACAACATAGGTTTGAACTGCTTAGATCCCCTTTTACAGATCTTTTTGATTAATAAAGCAGTGTCCCTACCCTCATGCTGTTGAGGGTCAACTGCACTTGCCTCTGTGAAGATGTAATTTATGACTGTCCAAGTGCATTTTATAACTTAGTGAAGATTGAAGGGATTTGACTAACTTTCTTTCATCAAAGTTAGAAACTGAGGTTTTTGCCAATGGAGTAATTTTTTTACCACCCTAAATATCTCCATTCTCTAAAATCATAATTCAAAGTAAAAGTTAGGCAATGTTTTTCTCTAATATAGTCCACAGAATCAGGGTGGACCTTATCAAACCCTCAGGATTTCATTAATATGAATAAGAACTTCAAAAGGTTCTTTTTTAGAAGAATGCTTAGAATATTTCATGCTTGACCTTGATTTTACAACAGTGATTTAAAATGCACTCTGTATTATCGCCTACCTTTTTCATCAGTTTGATCTTTTGCTTCATTTCAGCAGAATATAAATACTACTTTATCTTTACATAATAATTCTAACCATTGGTAGGAATTGAAGGTCTACTTAATTATGAATAGACGTTCATAGAGTGTGATGTTAAATATGCATAAATTAACTATATAAAAAATACTGTTCAATTATTGGTTTTTGCTAAATGCTTATAAATTGGTTTTAAAATTTCCTTTTATAGGCACTGAATGTCTTTGAATTGAATTGAATTTATAGTTTTCAAAGGGACTTGTTTGTTATACCCCAAATAAAATAGTTGATTAATTTACATCACATTTTTTAATTACTTTGTAGGTTACAATCCTGTCCCAGTTAAGAGGTTAAAATTATTGAAGCAATCCTCCTTATGGTCTTGGGAAATCAGGTGATTTCTGTGGCACATTATCTTGTCAGTAGGATCAGGTTCATCTTGACTAGGTAAATTCATACAACGGATTGGGAGGTAATTGGGGCCAGGTCAGGTAGCAGAAACAGAAATAAGGACTAAGTCAATTGTCCTATTTAACACCTTTGGAAATCCTGAGGCTTTCCCTTAAAGAACTTAACATGAGAGAACTTGCACAGAATTTGTGGATTTAATGGATAGCTACCCTCCCATATGCAAACAATAGATTATAAGCTCTATGAATAGCTATCATAGCAGAGAGGGAGACAGGGAGAGAGGGAACACAAGCAGGGGGGGGTGGGAGAGGGAGAAGCAGGCTTCCTGCAGAGCAGGGAGCCCCACGTGGAGCTCAACCCCAGCACCCTGGAATCATGACCTGAGCTGAAGGCAGATGCTTATCGACTGAGCCACCCGGGCGCCCCCTGTCACAGCAGTCTTAACTCAAAGTCCTAGCATAGTGCTGGAAACAGACTCTAAGAATATTTGTTGAATTCTTCAGTGAATGAGCAAAAGGCACCATTCAACTCCTTAATATCAGTCATTCACATACACATTGTATCTGCCTACTCTTCCATCTATCCAAGGTATCTGATGTGTCTACCATCTTTAGGATTCTTTTTTCTCTATCACATGTTAGGTCTAGAAATAAGAACTCTTTTTTTGTGTGAACATCTTTAGAAATGTCATTATTCATACTTTTGTAGCAAAAATTGTGGCCTTGCCTAAAGGAAGGTCTGATTTTAGTGCTTGGTTTCAGGGAGGTGATCAACATAGATGAAAGAAATACCTTTGTTTCAGGTGGGGATGGCCACACCTGAGAGTCTGGCCATGCCAGAAAGGCCAACGCTGTGATTTATGGTGGGGACTTTGGGCCCCATGGTTATCAGGTGGCATGGAAATTGAGTTCAGTCATTTGGGTAATCAAACAATCATGCCTATGTAATGAAATCCCAATGAAAATCCTGGACAGTGAGCTTAGTCAAGCTTCGCTGGTTGGCAGTGCGAGCTCACACTGGTCGTGAATCACTGCTGGGAGGGTAATATACCCTGACTTCAAGGAGAGGGGACAAGAAAAGCTTCATGTAGAGCCCATGGCTCTCTTCCTTCGGTTGACTTTAATCTGAATTCTGTTCCTCTAATTAAAGGAGTGTGACACGTGAGTTCTAGGAGTTCTAGTCATTATGAAACCGGAGGGTGTGGTTGAGGGAAACGTTCAACGTGCAGTAAGTGCGGCGAGTGAGGCTCGTCTTCCGGAGGACTGTGCCTCTGGCTGTTGCGGTCTGGTTAACTCTGGGTAATGGCTGGAGCTTTACAACATAAAACATAACTTTCACATCGATCCCATTTGAATGTTAGACTATGTATTGAAATGTTCATTTGGCAAGTGGAGGGATTCAGCTAAGATTCTCACAAAGGAATGACTGCATCAGAACAATGTCTCCAGCTGTCTGCATTCTGTGCTTGCCAGACCGTTTTGACATTAATTATCTATTCTGAGAACTCTGTGCTCCAGAAAAATGTCAAAGAACACAAAGGTCTTTAAAATCTGTCCCAGGGCTAGTATGAAGTAATTTAAAGTAGTATTTATACTATGATATGAAAAATTATCTGTCCACGCTGAGTCAGTGGATGTCTGTCACTAAGTCAATAAAACATTTACAAGTTTGAATATAGGTGTTAATTTCAGCAAAAAATATATATATATACTTGAAATTCTTCCATGCAGGGCACCTTGTACATAAAATTCTCTGGAGGCCTGGATTCACAAATGATGCCAAAAAACACTTCTCAATTATATTGTTAATAATGCACAAGTCCTAAGTGATGGTTAGTATGAAAGTTGTGTTATTATGGATGAAAATAAGGAAAATTGATTTTTATATTCTTTTCACTGCAATCACAATTCTGTAGTTATTTATTTATTTAACAAAAGGTGAGTGAAATTAGGTGAATGAAACTAGGTGAATGGAATCACCAAACTTTGTAAGTTGGCCTAAATGCAGTACTTTGTAATAGCAAAGTCCACATTTGAACCCAGGTCAGCATGAAGGGAGAAAGCAGGCCCCTTCCACACAATCCTTAAAATTTCTGATTAATAGCTATATGTTCCTTAAGAAAAGGAAACTTTGTTACCTTAGTTAAGTCCAGGTTAGTGCCAAAAGTCTGTTCTCTAAGCCCTTTTTTTTTTCTTTCTTTTAATTTAATTCAATCTGTACAAAATGGAGATTGTTAACTTAAGGTAGTTCCTGAAAGGCATTACAGGTATCTCAATCTTTTAAGCATCAGTTGCTGCTTTTGGCATTTTTCTTTCTACTGTATCACTTTTAATGCCAACTGAGTGCACCGTGAAAGATGAAACGGCTTCAGTCGTATCCCAGGCCACCTCCCTCTGCCACATTGCCCTCCATTCCTTCCCCAGACTCCTCACCTGTTCCTTGACAAGCATGGTCAGTTACCTATCATTTGATTGCAACATTTGATTTCAAGAATGGAAGTAAATATTACACAGAGATTATGTAGGAATGAGTAGTAAGGGAGCCGGTTTATAACACTAAAGTGACCTCATGGACACCTGTGTGGGCTCTGTCCTCTTGGGACACGTCCATACCCTCTCTTGCTTGGAAGAACAAGGAATAGTCCTATCTGCCCCAAGAATTTTACCAAAGGAAGCCTTCCAGTGTTTCTACTGGCCCACTGAGTACCCTAACGCCATATCCTTCCAGGTGAATCCAGTGAAATTTGTGACCTATGGAGCCACATGTGTAAAAATGTGTGGTTGAGCCTAAGAAGACCCATAATGGAAATTTCCACCTGCAATACACCTGCATTTGTAGGACTTCAGGTCTCCTTGAAAGCCCACCTCTGTGTAGTGTCGTAGTAGCCTATTTTGTGATGTGTATATTTATAATTTTTTTTTAAGATTTTTATTTATTTATTTGACAGAGAGAGATCACAAGTAGATGGAGAGGCAGGCAGAGAGAGAGAGAGAGAGAAGCAGGCTCCCTGCTGAGCAGAGAGCCCGATGCGGGACTCGATCCCAGGACCCTGAGATCATGACCTGAGCCGAAGGCAGCGGCTTAACCCACTGAGCCACCCAGGCGCCCCATAATATTTCATGCATCTCGAATCAATACAATAAATCCATGTGCCTTTCTCCACTTGCTAAATCTAGGTTTCCTTTCCAATAAACACTCATCTTTGCCATTAGTCAAAACACGCTATCATTTTTTTCAACTTCTACTTCCCATGCTATGAAGTTAATCCAATTCTCCATGGCTTTATACCTGTCCCATTACACAGTGAGTTCTTTTCTTGTCTAAATTATGCCGTGTCACAGTCTTAGCCTGCCTGCTATACCGTCTTCCACTCCAAAAAGTACCGTGACTCATTCTCACCATTCGGACCAAATTACAGACTCGGGGGTATCATTCACTGAGGGGCTTCTACCAGTGGACCCAACCTGGCTTCTCCAAGTTTGTCCTTTTATGGGGCCCTTCCATTTTCCTGTCCTAACGTACTCCTATTGGTCTTTCATTATCCTCTCCTGGAATAGTGGTCACTTCTCTTAACTCAAATGCTACCCTTTCTCCAGAACTCAAAGATCATGTCTCCCAGAGCTTACAAGATTTTGATACCCTAAAATTCATCTTACTCTGAAGACTTCAGCACCTACATCTGCAGGGCATTTCCTTAAGCAAGGAGTCTGCTTACATATTGTCTTGCAAATGCTCCCATTGTTCGATTAACTGCATCATCCAATATGTTTCCTTTTGTACTGAGGGCTGCTTTACACACAGGGATTCCCGTGCCTTCCTAACAGCTGAGTGTGGGATGTAAAGGGCAATCATTATGTTTCACAAATAAAGAAGTTAAGGCCCAGAGAAATTAATCACAACAGCATCACTTACTTCAGTGGAAGAATTAGGATTAATGTTCAAATCTTTGGTCATGAATTTTATGCTGTTATTACTGGAAGTTCTTTTGGAAAAGTGCTCCGAGACTGGTGCCAAGCCTTGTGAACATATTTCACGTTGTGGCGCTACAGACCACACATACTGTAACACACACCCTGCTATATGCTGAATGAGTAACTGAGTCATGTGCATAGTGTCTAAGAAATCTCTTTCATCTAAAATGTTAAAAATCTACCCAGAAGATAATTTTCTACTAGTTTTTCCATTTAAAAATCCCATAATCTCTCCATTTTTATTTTGTTTTATTTTATTTTTTTTTATTTTTTAAAGATTTATTTGACAGACAGAGATCACAAGTAGGCAGAGAGAGACGGGGAAGCAGGCTCCCTGCTGAGCAGAGAGCCTGAAATGGGGCTTGATCCTAGGATCCTGGGATCAGGACCCAAGGCAGAGGCTTTAACCCACTGAGCCACCCAGGCGCCCCCCCCCCTTTTTTTTAAAGAATCTGTCCATTTTTAATGCAGAGTGTTCAAAATTTAAACCCCTGAAGAAAGCATCAATTCAAACAGAAATGATTAAATTTTCCCCATCGCTTTTATTTTAAAGGAGTAATATAAGAACGGGGAAATTGACCTATGTCTTTTGGAACTTCATAGAAAAAAAAAAAAAAAAAAAGGCCTCCAGAGGTTCTGAGGTTTGATTTCATTTCTGTTGCTACATTTTTAGGCAGGTAGTGAAGGCACAGGGTAGCAAAGAAAAACAGATTTGCAGGTCTTAGAATTCCTCAGTGAAGCAAAATGTGAAAATGGCTCAAATATATATTTTTTAAAAGTTAAAAACATGCCCTTTCCCACCTCATTTTTAAAGCTCTTGGTTTTGTTTGCTTTTGTTTTTGTTTTTGATCAACATGTATGGATTTCTTTTTATCTTTCAGGAAATCTAAGAAATAAAAACACAGTGGTGATGTAGACATTCCTTGTCCACAAAACCTCATAATTTGCTCTGCTATAACCAAGTTTTGTGGGAATCAGAATTTACTAATTCAGCAAATATTTGTGGAGTTCTTGCTCAGAGTGTGTTGGGCTGGACAGGGAAGGCAGACCTGCAGAATCATAGGTGCTAATCACAGAGCTGAGAGGGACCTGCAACAGGAGGAAGGAGGTCCGTAGTAATGCAAGGAGAGTGGAGAACAGGACAAAGGAAGCAGAGAAAACAGGAAATGGCACAAGAATTGAGGTGCTACTATTGACATGGTAATGATCATTCATTCCTTTACAACATAACAAAATAGTATCTACTGTGTCTCATGCAACAGCTTCCACGGAGCAGTAAATAAAGACAGAATCTCTACTCAGAGATTCCAAGCCCCTGGACTAATGCTGTTCACTAGATTCCTTCAAAAATAAATAAATAAATAAATACATATATATATATTTTTTAATAGCTGTACTTTTAGTATTGGTAAATTTGAAATAGAAACATTTATTGTAGAAAAAAATCAAGTTGAAGGTGATAGTATTTACAAGTAACATCAAAATAATATTAATTCATGTTTCCCTCATATCCGGAAGTATAATTAAACTAATAAAAATGGAGAGGAACTTCATAATCATCTGTAGCCGCATTAGAGAAAGAAATCTCCCCCAAACAGCACAGCAATACTTTTGAAAAACCAGAAAATATCTAAAAAAAAATCATAAGCTTTCTTCCAAATAAGGATCACACTACTGCATAAATGTTTATGATACACCGAAGATACTATATTAAGAATTTTATCTTGTAAGTGCTGATTTAAGCCTCAGTAAGCCATTATTCTTAATTCAAACCTTTAGCCACAGTTTTGAACATCATTTGCAATTATCTATAAATAATACATTTTGATGAATATATTTTAAAAGGGAATAGTTAAAAAAAGGGCTGGCTGAGCCCTGGGCATTGGCATTCCTGGCCTTTTTATGGAATATAAAATTTCCCAGAGTTCACTTTGCTACTGTGTGCGTCTATGTGTGTTTAGTAAATGGAGGCATTAAATGGAGTCATTTTCACTTTAACTTATTTAAATTGTGCATGTGTGTGTATGTTTATGTGTGTGTGTGTGTGATGTTAATACTCTGGGTACCATAGTGAGACAGTAGCACCTGCTAAAGCGTATGGTTCAGTCTGCAAGTGGTCCCATCTGTTCTGGAGAAGCATGAACCACTGAAAAAATATCAAGTAGTCTCTGCTTTCCATCTTTCCGCCTTGAAGCCAGTATTTGGAAAGGAAGTCAAGGAGAAGTGAATAGATACAGTTCTTCTCAAAGCCGTATGTAAGAATGTCCCTCACCCTGTTCAGCCTCAGGGATCCCCCTGGCGGTGCAAACATAGCCAAAGTGAAGATTCCTTGCTCTAGTTATGGCTTCACATCTGGGAGGATTTTGTTGGTCTGTTTAATATGGTGAATGACTGCTCATTAGTAACCTATCGGGTAAGTCTTTAAGCAATTACTCCAATTTGGTTTTGAGAAATTAAAATTTTCATGGCACCAGAAATAGTCTCGAGGACTCTAATTCTGAATGTTTCCGTCAGCTGTCACTGGGACTCAATATGTAACAATGCTACAATGTTGCCATGGGACAAATGTGTGCATGGAGAAGTGGCCAGGCAACAACTTTAATTGTGCATATTAATTAATAGGTTTATAGAATTGAAGTTTTACTGTCATTTACCAAACACTGTTTTCTAATAAGTTATTGCAACCATTTTGACTTTATTCTTTTATGCTTGTCTTCCCCACCCCCCCATTAAATAGTGAGGATGGATAGGATAACTGGTTGGTCTTCTGCCTTGGCAATGGATATATGAATCAAAGAGTGAAATTCTTAATTAACTACCTAATTTGATGACCAATGCCGCATAGTTATCAGCCACAATCCATGCTTTGAATAAAAGAGGAACTGTGATCTAATAATTACGACATAGTATAGGAAGCATTAGAGAATGTCTCTTAAAACTATAAAACTTAGAAGAAATGTCCGGTATCCAAGTTCCCTGCATTCCTAGGGTTTCAAGGTTCTCATTCAAGAGTGGTTTAGTTGTGTCTCCTCCTGGGCAATAGTGTAATTAACCAAGGACAGCAATGCTGCTCTGAAGACGAAGGCAGAGCAGATAGTATTTTAATGTGTCCATGGGAATGCGAGGCGGGGGAGAATCCTCTAATAAGATGTGCAGGTACCTGAGACCCACACACAGTCCTTTATACACACAATCTTGGTTAATCTTTACATATACCTCACAGTTACTGAGTTGCTTAGTTAGACAAAGTAACCAGGAGCCCCGCTCCATCGAAGGCCCAGGAGGCAGCCTGTGTATGTGGAATGTGGCTGACACTCTCCCAGAGTCCACACCTTCATTTCCAGTATTGAATCCTGGAGCATGGGTTCCATCTCCCAGAATTCAAACCCCAAAACTCACTGCATTTTCTCCTCTTTCTGCCTGGAGACTGTAAGAGCCAATCTTCATGCTGTTTATGTGTTCTATGATACAGATCTATTAGGGCTTATTTAACAACCATCCTGTAGTAGACATTTAGAATGTTACAGATTATAACAAATAATGCTTCACCAAGCATCCTTATATTTGCCATCAGTGAAAATAGGCAAATATTTTCCTAGAATGAATACTAAGGAACTAAATTAAATGAAGAGGGAAAATGTATTTAGCACCTAAGAACATATTACCTCCCAAACTGCTGCTCCAGTTTAAAATCCTACTAGTATTGTTTGAGAAATTTGCCTTCAGTTTATACCAAATATGGCTTTTTCAGAAATGCTTCAAAAGAAATTCACCATTATTTTAACTTGCATTTCCCACAATTACTAATGAGGTTGAATGTCTTTTAATATATTTGACCACTTTATAGATCCCCTGCTGTGAGTGCCTGAATTTCTTAGTCTCTTAGCTTATTGATTTTTTAAAACTCTTTACATATTGGGATTATCAATCTTCAAATTCATATTCCTTATGATGCACCTATCTTTCTCATTTTCATTTGTCTCTTAAGAATCCATTTTTTTTTCATGTAGAGGGCAATCATTTTCTGTGGGCAAAATTTTTACATAATTGCCTCCAAAACCTACACTTTAACATCTAAGTTTGGTCAAACAGCAGATGTCATGTAGGTTAAATATAAAGATGCTGTGAAGTTTGAAGTTAAGGATGATGATTTTAGAAATTACTGAGCCATGAACTCCCTTCTCAAAGAAAATAGCAGCTATCCATTTTGAAATAGCAATGAAATAAACTGGCTTATAATTCTAAGATCAGCTATTCTAGTCTGCCTTTTTTATTTTTTTAAGGTATAAAGAGTACAGCTGTGAACTGAATGTGTTGTGCCTTGGGTCACTCAGTAACTGCTTTTGTGTTCATTTCGATTCTGCCCACGTTCCCTCCTGTGGAAGCCAGACTCAGTGCTGGAAGATGTTTCTGCTTCCGTTACCCCTACTCTATTCATTACAGACTCCCTGAATTACCTAGTTAACAAGCATTATCCCAGTCCCATCTTGCAAATGCAAAAGCTTTGGGAAAGGACAGGTAAAATGTGTTCCCTGGTGCCTTAACTAGGTAATACTCTGCCGGGTCACTTAGATGATGGCCCTCAAGAATTGAGGGTTACTATTTCAGAATTTCCTGATGGGCTCTGGTTGAAAGACAGTCATTTTATAACTCAGTTTCTTACATCTATTCATTTGTTCTTTACTCATCTTTATTCCTCCAGCTCTTCAATCCTTTGGACCTAGTTACTCTATAGAAGCCTTATTCTCCCAGCAGTATGGATACAGAAAAATGTACCAAAAAACACCAATCTCAATCAAAGTAGCTCCCCTTCATGGGTGTGGGAGAAAGAAATGCATAATTATTGTCTGGTGGCCTTCTAGGAATATGTGGTCTGTCAGAGCCAGAGTCTATGTTTGTAGATGCCTAACGTTAGGAACTCAGAGACCTTCACTTAAATCAGACTGGCTAGGAGAGGGAGGTCACCAGTCTTGAAAACAAACAGATCGGAGTTGGGATTCCAGGAAGAGAAAAACAAGGTCTCTGGGACTGTGTTGGTATATTAGGTATGTTCTGACACACCATGTGGCTGAGGCAGGTATACCATGGTTTGGCATCTACATAGATTTTGTAAGGGTTCTGAACCCACTTCCAGTATGTATATGGACAGGAGTCCCTCCACACCACCAAGCAAGTCTCTGGAGAGCAGCTGGGTGTCCCATAGGTGAATTTAATTCCGACACTGTTTACCTGCAGATAACATCAGATCCCACACCTCAAGGGCTGAGTCCTACAAGACTGCCCTCCATTCAGATACCACTCAGGAGTTCAAGCAGACGCCTGTGCTTCTAGATCCACTGGTTATCAATCAGAAGTTCCCACAACTCCTTTTTTGAGTCCATTAACTTGCTTTTTCAGCTTGGAGAATTCAGACACATTTTGTGAACTAGATCACGGATTAGTTATAGAAGGCCAGAGCTCAAAGAGCCAGATGAAGAGATGCATAGGACAGGTGTGGTGAAAGGGCACAGAGTCTCCATGTCCTGAGTGTGCCACTCTCCCTGAATCTCCAGAGTTTCACCTACATGGCAGCTCTCCAAACCCACCCTTTTGGAAACTTCTCCATTATGCAGACATGACTGATTAAATCATTGGTCATTGGTGAATGGCTTAACCTCTAGCCCCTCTCCTGTCCCCATGGATTACAGATGGGGACTGAAATTTCCAACCTTCTAATCGCATGGTTGGGTCAGTTCTCCTGGCAACAAGCCTTCATCAATAGCTGGGGTCCAAAAGTCACCTCATTCACATTATTTCTTCCTTGTAAAACTTAATTCCAAGAGCTGTAGGAGCCAAGAGCCAAGGAACCCAGGATAAATATCAAATATATATATATGAAGAATATATTTTGGTAACTAAAAAACCAAATATATATTTCTTATCAACCACAATATCACACTTTCCAGAATCCCTTTGTTACTATCCTGTTGCCAGACCCCTACCTACCCTCTCTCAGTGACACTTAACACGATCCTCAGCGTGGTGCAGTCTGTCACCCTACTGTGACTTAAAGCAGAGCTATGTATGTAATGCCTCATGGCCATGGGATCACCCTCAAGGTCTTGTCATTTTAAAAGTGAGGAAGGATATCTCATTGTATAACTACAAGACTCAGGATTCCTGTGCCTCAGGACTTTACCTGGGCCAGAGAGCAAGTCCTATATGATGGGATGACAGGCTTCCCAATGCTGTACAGAAGTGGAGCCTGGAGAAATCATACTTATTGGAACCATTTGAAGACACACTTTCCATTAGTTCCTATACCCATCATAGGTATTATCCCTGGATCAAGGAGAGCTGTCAGAAACCAGAAAACTCAGCTTTAATTGTTCTCCTATGGATATCTTTTTACAAGGTTATATTGGATCATGTGCCCTAAGACCTCACTGAGAGCACATAAGCAGCACCTTATGAAACGTCACTGCATCTGCTCCTGGGGTGTTGTTGGTAATTAAGGTCAAGCAGAGAAAAGCAATTATCATATGGTTCCACTTATATGTGGAATATTGGGGATAGCATGGAGGACTTTGGGAGAAGGAAGGGAAAATGAAGGGGGGAAATCAGAGTGCGAGAGGAACCATGAGAGACTCCGGACTCCAGGAAACAAACACGTTTCAGAGGGGAGGGGGTTGGGAGGGATGAGTTTGTCCTGTGTTAGGTATTAAGGAGGGCACAGATTGCATGGAGCACTGGGTGTTATATGCAAACAATGAATCATGGAACACCGCATTCAGGATATTATTGCCCACTTGTGCAAGTTATTTTTCTAGCTTATCTTAGAAAGATTAGACTTCCAAAGGAAACTGCTGATGTTTCTCCCTGTAGATAATGAACCCTGCAATCCCTTTATACAGCAAAAGTGATGGAGACCCCACTCCATGCCTGACATGGCCACAGGCAACAGAGGCAACACCAAAATGGGTCTGTTTTGTTTAGATTATACATTGTTGGGAGACACTGACCAAAGAAAATGAGCAAGGAAATCAAGACAGGGATAACTTCTGGGAATAAAGTCATTAAAGGACTACGGTGATGCGATAGAGCCTGATGTTGGCTTTCAGGGATTTAGACAGGCCTTGGGGGAAGGCCAGCCTGAGAGGGGGCGTGTAGTGGAGAACTTCCATAAGAAGCCAGAAAGCAGAAGCACTGCAAAGATAGCACAAATGCAAAGGCATCACGGTGGTTAACAGCTAGGGATACTTGAAAAGCAGAGAAAGGACAACAGGAAAGTTAACAGGATCAAATCCCATAGAGAGGTCCCAACCTCAGTGAGGTGTCTGGAACTATTCTAAGTTTATGCAAATACCAGGGAAATGACTGTAGGGGTGGGGGGAAGGAGTGAAGCCTAGGATGGCCCACATAGTTCAGAATGTGAGGACAGTTGTGGAGAAAGAGGGAATATTTGTGCAGTGTCTGGGACTCCAGCCTCAATGGGTTTGCTGTTACACTGAGTGAAGCAGTAGGAGAGATCGAGGACTTTGTATGGTATTTCTGAGTCCTCAGAACACTGAAGGTTTGTAAGTTTGGGGGGTTGGAAGAGGCTATCATGTTATTCTCATGTTTTGCCTGCATACCCACTTCCCCGTGGTCTCCAGAGCTTCCTTGCTTGGGAGACTCAAGGAATTTCAGGTTGGGCACTCCAAAGATAGAACAGAAACAGGTAGTGACGGATGGAGGATTTCTTAGATTATACAGATTCCAGGAATAAGACTAAAACGCGCTTGCCTCATCTCTTAGGCACACAGCATACTATACACACGGTTCTTAAAATATCCCCGTGCTCTATCTTCTTCATGTGGGGAGAGAAGATCCTGGGCTGTCTTTGTAAGCATCCCCATAAACGGCAACTATTACAGTGACAGCAGAGATGCTTTGCCATGTAGAAACAGGAACACAAATATCAGTGCTGGCTAAGTAGAACATGAGCCATTTAAATGTATATTTATTTTAGAGAGAGGTAGGATGAGCAGAAGGGGCAGACAGAGAGACAATCTCAAGCAGACTCTGCTGAGTGTGGAGCTGGACACAGGGCTTCATCCCCGGATGCAGAGATAATGACCTGAGCAGAAGCCAGGAGTTGCAGGCTTCCCTGACTGTGCCACCCAGATGCCCCGTATCATGAGTTAATTTTGTTTTGTTTTACTTGTTATAAGAATTGGAAATTGGGGCACCTGGGTGGCTCAGTAGATTAAAGCCTCTGCCTTCGGCTCAGGTCATGATCTCAGGGTCCTGGGATCGAGCCCCGCATCGGGCTCTCTGCTCAGTGGGGAGCCTGCTTCCCCCTCTCTCTGCCTGCCTCTCTGCCCACTTGGGATCTCTCTTTGTCAAATAAAATCTTTTTAAAAAGAATTGGAAATAAATTATACAAAGGGGGAACCATGTAATCAGTGTGCTTTCAAGAATCTATGTCTCCATGTAGTTACTGAGCAAAAACTTTTTAAAAGACCCAAATAAACTCTTATTGAAGGGGTCTGGCTTGCTGTCATGGCTGATGCTTGGCCTAGACCCTGTTTAAAGGGCACATGTACTGTTTGTCTACTTCAGGCCAGGCACCTAGTCTTCTGGACTTTGAGCTGAGTAACTGTAACTGTATCTCATGGTCACAGATTCCTTTTTTCATATTTTATCACATGTGTCCAGGACACAAATAATATTGAGGTTAATTCTTGGCTTATACCAGAGTGATCATTAGACTGGATACAGAGGAATGGATACAAGGTGGCTACAAAGGGATACAAAACTTCTACATCTTTTAAAGTCATGACTCAGGTACATCCTTAGAAAACTTGTATTGATACAAATCCTTGTATACCTTTTACCTATCCTTGATATTTCCTACACTTGTATTGCATTACTTTTGTAGAATATTACCTTTTGATATCTCTGTAGGCATAAGGATGCCATCTTTGTGATTCTTGATTCTCCCAGGATTGTTTTTTTCCTGATTCGATGCTCAATAAATCATTCTATTTTTTCATTGTCGACTCCTAGTTTAGGCAGGTGTAGGTCATGATTACCAGCAAATTCGTTAATAAAATTGTAATTCTTTTCATGTAATACATTTATACACCAATAAACACATGTATTACACGTGTACCACGTATCACTTATTAACCCATATCAAACATGCTCTATAGTCAAGTCTAACATTTGCAGACTTACTAGGATAATCTAAGGATAGTCTGTATGCATCAAGTATCCATGCATTTCTTTAACAAAAGCCATACATGTGAAAGAAAGTAACCACTGTGGTTGTTCAGGACTTTTCCCAGGTAAGGCTTTGCAGGGAGATGGGATATAAAGCACGTTATGTGAGGTCCCCTCCCCCACCTGCAGTCTACTCTTCTCTGATACCACCTTAAAGTTACACAGGCAGTAGGACTATGTCGGTTTCTATTCACTGGTTTCACAAGTGATGAAGCACAAACATCTTTCTGTTTAGGGAACAAATATTTCAAGAGCTCTCATGGTTAACAGAAAAACATGAAAGGCTGATTCCTGTACTACAAAGAAAAAGTGTTGTATGTGGATTAGAGCACACATCATCCTAAGTTAAAACTGCCTTCAGATTCAGAAAGTTATTGGTTTATTCTGTTCCTTTGGGGTGTGTTTTATTCTTATGGTGGGGACTGTTTCAGTCATCTTCATATCCTTATCAATGACACAGTGTTTAATATTGGCAGAAACCTGAAAGCATTTTTTTCAATAAATTAGAGATTTATTAAAGATGGACTGGTAGATTGGATTCTATACTGAAGTGACAGACTACTGGAAAGTGTGAAAACCTGTAGGATTATAAAAGGTTTTCTTCCTTTTTTTTTTTTTTTTTTTTTTTTTAAACAGAGTTCCTAACCTAACAAGCGTATTACTTGAATCCATTTACTGCCATAAGTCTCAGTAGTGAATTCTAATGCATTCCATCACGGTACAGAGGAAATTGGATTCAAGAATAGCCAAGAGGAGCAGTTAGAGGAAACAATGTGATTGTAAGTGAGATTCTATATGAATTACCTTCTCTTAGCATGCATCATACATCAAATTCTCTTGCCCTATGTACTGATATTTGGTTACATCTTTCAAAATCCCCAAAATACTGATTCTTAGTTCTTTATTAAATTTTACTTGAATGAAAACAATATTCCAATTTTCCATATAAATGAGCTGCCACATGACAAAAGCATTTTAAGGCATTTGAGTGTTTATTTTCCATATAAATGTAAATTTTAATTGTCTAAATATTGCTATTCAGCTTAATTTCCTTATAGTTATAGATTAAACTTGTTTTCCAAAGCTATACAACAAACAGATTTCATTAAACACTTTTGAATAGGACTGTATATAGCCTGTTATCTTCTGAACAAATACTATACTTTTGGATATTTCTTTTCCAGTCTAGAACATGTGCACTTCCTAACCTTTCATATAGATCTATGGAGAAAGAATGTGTGCACATGTGTTTCACACTCCCTCAGCTCCAAATCTCTAAGGGATGAAAAAATATTCTGATAAGTTATAGACATATTATCCTAAAATAAATCTATAAAAAGCAATGCATTTTCCCTTAAGACGACTGATCATACAAGATTTCACTAGAATAATCTAATGCCTGGGATGTGTTTGTGTGCATCTTTGTCTTTTGTTTCTAACGAACTTCCTTAGTGCTCCTTTGTGTCCCATTACATGCAAACGCAACATTACTTAGCAAGTGTTCACATTCCACACCAAGCCAATAAACAGAAGATTCTATTTTTAAATACTAGCAACATCAAAATGGAAAATAAAATTTTTAAAGGTGCCACATATGACATCAGCAAAACCTCAATTCCTATGAGTAAACTTAAGGAATGATTCATCAGAACTTAAAATTTGGGGGGGGGGGGGTTAAAGAAGAGCCAAGGAAAATGCCGAGCCACACTATTCCCAGGTATAGGAGAGGGTACTGTAAAGGTAGCTGTTCTCTTCACATCAAGAAGTTAAGCCCATTCCTAACCCAAACATCAGCAGGGTTTGGGGTTTTTTGTTGTTGTTGTTTGTTTGTTTTGTTTTCTTTGGGATAAATTGACAAACCAATTCTAAAATTTACATGAAAATATAGAAGGCCAAGTGTATAAAGAATGATTTAAGAGAAAGTTGGAGGTCTATTACCAGCTATGAAGACATCCCATAGTAATTGAGTACTTATGACTTGAGGGACCAATTCAAGGACATATAGTTCTGTGCAGTAGGGAAAGGAGTGGGTTCTCAGTAAATGGTGGTCAGTATAAGGTGAGCTCTATTTCCATGTGTAGAAAGTATCTGGACTATTTATAATTCCAGATCTAGCAGTAAAATGATCAATTTCCTAGAGCCCAACACCAGAGAACACCTTCATGACCTCTGAGTAGGCAGAGTTTTCAAACATAAAAAAGTATAAGAAAAATGAGTTAAACCATATTAGATAAACCATATTAATTAGTTATTAACCATATTAATCAAACTGTATTAGATTTGTGGAATTCTATTTATCAAAAGACAGTTTTAGCACATAGAAAAGATAATCACCATTGATAGACCCAATTAAAGATTTACTGACAGAATGTAGAGAAGTCTTATAAATCTTTAAGAAATAGACAGAACTCACTGGGAGCAAAAAGGCAATACTCTGAAGGGACAGTTCTTGAAGAAAGAGATCAAGTGAGCCAAACCAATAAATATGAAAAGGGATTCAACTTTGTAAGTCAGAGAAATTCAAGCAAAACCTCCATGACGAGATACCACTATCCCTCAACCAGAATTACTTAAAATGGAATATACCAAATATTAGCAAGTTTGGAGAACAACAGAGTCCCATACACGACCCAACACTGTTAGTAGATATATTTGCTCAGATGGCTGCCAGACTCTGTATTGAATGAAACCATACTCAAGGACACCATACGATTTCTAGGCATATATGCGATAGGCATTCATTTATTTACCCAAGACATGTTCAACATTGCACTGTGTCATCAGCACAACCAGAAGTTATGTGAATGCCCATCAACGGAGAAGATACATGAAATATGGTGTATTCATAAAATAAAGTAAAATACTACACAGCAACAAGGAACACACTGCAGTGCAGACAACACTTGAATGAACGTTAAAATTTGGGGGGAGGGGAATTAGAGAAGAACCAAGGAGCAGTTAGGGGAACCAGTGTGATTGTAAATGCCAACCCTGAATCATAGAAGCCAAAAACAATGTGAAATCTCTGGTTCCATTTATATAAAGTGCCCAGATAGGCAAAATCAACAAATGCTGTTTTCAATCAAGAGCCTGGTCACTTCGGCAATGGGTTTTCGGTCTGAGCAACACAGGACGTTACTCTTGGGGTCATGTTCCACAACCTGACCCTGAGCTGGTTTCAAAAATTCAGGTTGTGAGCATTTTGAATTCTAAGTGGAGAACGTGCACGCATTTCCATATGCCTATCTTGTTTTGTTGAAATGATCAAAATCCTGAGAACATCTGAGAACCACTGATACAAGTTTCTCGTTGACTAAGAAATGTTCTAGAAATCTTTAATACCAACAAACAACTAAAACTAACACAGCAGCATGGTTAAAGGCTGAGGACTCTGTCAAACTGGGTTCAAACTCAGGAACGACGGATGATTAAGCAAGTAATTCATACAACCTCTCTTTTTTCCTAGTGTTAAAAATGGAAATAAATTATTTCCTCCCTCATAGATTTACTATAAGCCCTGAATGAATCCTACCAGGTACAGTGTCCTAAACACTAGGAGATCTCCTAGCTACTAATACACTGTAATTTTATATGAACGACATGTATATGCATGTACGTATATTAGTTTTCACTTCTCTCATGAATGGATCCTTAGGATTTATAGGTCTTTGGTCACTAACACACTGAATTAATGCCTTCAAGGAAAAGTTTGCAAAAACTCCATTTGTTGATGATATTTATTCACACAAACTTGCAAATCAAACACCATGTACCATGGTATGTTTGATCTTCTACAGTTGGAAAATTACCAATCGAAACTAATCATTGTAAACCAACGGGGAACTAGCCCTTTTTAACTAAATGTTATACAATTTTGGATATAATTATTGTTCAAAGGAAACAGATGTATTCACCAATTGGGACAAAAAAAATTGGGGCCATATATATACGTTCACCATATAAATATAAATTACAAATTATAAAATTATTTAAATATACTCATATATACTTAAATAACACATACACAACCTAGTGAAACAAACATCAGAAGGCCAGATTTTACTATTTAGGTCCCATACCAAAGATGGGTTTTTATATAGTTTTCCAAAGCATTTATTTTCTAGTAAAAGTAAAGAGCACAATGAAAGAGATCCAAAGTCCTTCAGCATTTTTGCCACTTTCAATATATTCCTAAGAAAATATTTATAAACTCTGGCGGCTTAAAAATTGCTTTTTGGAAAGTTTATTGAGTGAGCCCCCTATTTTCCTTTTATAGGCTGTGACAATGCTTTTCTATTTAACATGTAATCCCCACTTGTAGGATATAAACAGTATGTGCATTACGGAAAGCCAGGTCAACACAGAGTTCTAAATATATTCCCCATAGATTTGTTATGAAGACATCACTGTTGCCCAAGGGGCATGATCTGTTATAGGTCTTGAGCTCAAAGGAGATGAAAGGATACCAGGAAACAAAACACAGAGTTCCCGGTGCTGAGGAAGACCAACACATTAGCATCCTTCCACATGCGGCTGTGCCATGTCATACAAGGGTTCAGCAGGTCCTCCTTCCCGATTCCGATATACATAGGTCTACCGGTATGTGTTCACAAAGAGTTTATTCTGATTTTGTTAAGTTTCTTTAATGTTGATTAGTGAATTATGAATATTCTCCTTTAAATTATAATTCAATTCAACTAGAAAAATGTTTCCTATGATTTGCCTTAACTTGCATAAAATCTGTAGCTAAGAGTGCAAGTCCCATTGATACTCTTTCTGTGCTTCTGTATAGAACAAATAATAAAAATATCTACCTCATCCTCCTTTATTTATATCAAAATTTCAAGGCTGAGAAACTGGCTACCATAAAATGATCATTTTCATGTTCAAGTCATGTGTTGTATGTACATACATGACCAAGTCATGTCTAATTGTGGGATGCTTAGACTTTAAAACATCTACTTACTGATGTTATATTGACAACAAAAATTGATCTTGAGAATGCATATTATCTGGTTTCTATGGGAATTTCAGAGAAGAAAAAAGTGATCCAAATTTTGCTTTTGTGGTCCAGTACTAGTTAAGCTAAACAAAAACATGCTGAAGGAGAGGAAAATAGAATGTGTTTCCTAAACACTAGAGGCTGAGCAGTGGGCCCAGTGTGCAGACGTTGGTTAACGATATGGAAGGTTCTCTGTGGAGAAGAATTCTTGCCTCAATTGCCTACAGCTCCAAGGATTCAGGCATCCAGTGAACAACTGAGCAGACATCAAGTATTTGCCAGACATCACTAGACACTAGAAAATAGAGGCAAACAAGACAGAAGTCGCACTTGTCCTTCTAATGAATGGTGCAGGCTAGAAATCACGGTATTACAGGCATGGTGATAAATGCCATGTGAAGTTTGGAGAAAATATCATTCCAGCTTCGGGGGGGGGTGGTAAGTGTTCAAAAAAGATTTTGTGGTTGAGAATAGGAATGAAAGCAGACAATGTTGCAAAGAGTATCTGTACCAGTGTTACAGTGAAACGGCCTTGATGGGGGTAAAAGGTAATTCTGACTGGGTCTAGTGTACCTTCCTTAAAGATAAACAGAAAATGAGCCTGGTGAAGAGGAAGGGAAACCAGGTTTGGAGGGCTTGGAAGCCAGAGCGTAGGACTTGAGCCTTGAGAACTAGGAAAGGGGGAGCAAGTAGAGACATGACCGGATATGCCCTACACAGGATTCCCAGTGGGTCCCCACAGCACAGCAGCAAGAGGCAGGAAATGAAGGGATCCCACCCAAGAGCAGGATTTTTGGAGAACAAGGGGGGGGCACACTTGTGTCACCTAGTGGGACAAAACTTTCAGAATAGGGGGACAAATTGTACAAGGTGAGAAAAGAAGAAAATCAGATTTCTAGTTAGGTCCTGGGTGGGGATGGTTACTCATAGTATGACCAGCATCTTTGGGAAGACAGATAATGGATTTGATAGTTGTTCAAGAAAAAGTATAACAAGTGCCTGCAAAGCTTACATTAATGCATTAAATGAAACATAACTTTAATCTATCCTAAGGCAAGCTAAACTATGTGTGTGGTTTCCATGATTGTACCCTGTCCCTGAAGCAAATAGCTTCCAGTATACAACTAACACAGACACTAAGTTTTATTAGGAGGCATGTACGTGCAAGAAAAGATGAAAGGCTCCTCTGGGAGACTACCTTACAGTGGGCATGGAAAATCCTGAGAAGCCATTAGAATCAGACAGGTGTGTGAGTTATAGAATCAATCTGACCTTTTCTGGGGTTTGTCAGAATTTATTGGCACACTCAGTGACATTTATATTGTTAAATGAAAATATAAAAGCTTGACGCTACCAGTGGAATGGTTATAAGGACAATATCCGATCACAGGATGCTATAAATTATGTGAACAAAGCTGAAGTACAAATTTCTACTGTTCTCAAAGATGAAAATTTCTGAAAAAACCTCTCTCCATAGTCTTCTCTATCATCAGAGGATGAAGGAAGAAAGGGTACACTTCACCTATCAATGTAATTACATACACGATTATCCAGAATCTCACTTTGCCATGAACATCTCCATCCCCATTCATCTCTCCATCTACTAATTATGCCTTAACTTGTTTTCTGTTCTCTATTCGGTTACCTTCTCCTCTGGGAAATTCATAAGAATGAAGGCACAACCCAATACCCCCCCCAACACACTGAAAAGGAAAGCTTATTTATGGTTAACTCTCTGAAATAAACTACAGAAAAAAAATATTTCTTTTTATTAAAGAATATTTCAATTATTCCAATATTTCAAATGATCAAAGGCTACATTTGACTTGGCCAAATTCTCTATGGACAGAAAAATGATTTTAAGTTTTTATTAAAACTCCAGTTCGTTAACATACAGTGTAATGTTTGTTTCAAGTGAACAAAACAGTGATCCAGCACTCTTTACGACACCTGGTTGAGCATAATCAGTGCACTCTTTAATTCCCATCACCTGTTTGCCCCCATCCCTCCTACCCAACCCCCTCCTCACCATCAGTTTGTTCTATAGAGTGAAGAGTTGGTTTCTTGGTTTGTCTTTTTTCTCTTTGCTAATATTTTTCTGTTTCTCCAATTCCACATACGTGTGAGGTCATAGGATGTTCCTCTTTCTTGGACTCATTTCACTTAGCGTTTTTGCTTGACTTTTTCTAAATTACTTTTAAAAAATTTTTATGAGGTCTGTTGCTTCTCTATGAATCAGTACAAAATTATACAGTCATAACTCAAGGTCTTAAGCTATTAAATTACAGCACAGTTACATTAATAGGATTCTAATTATTAAAAAAAAAAAAACTATCATGACCAATTATCTATTTGCTAAACGTGGTAACAGCTACTTAGAACATCAGCAATTCAAACAAGCTTTTCCTTTATGGAACCAAAGGCTAAATCTGTCGAGTATCATGGGCCATATTCTGTTACAGCTACTTAGTGTTACTGGTATATAGAAACAGCTACGGACAACACATTCAGGACTAAGGTTAATTGTGTTCCAGTAAAACTTTACAAAAAACAGTGGGACAGATTTGGGGCAGGGCTTTGTTTGCGAACTCCTAGGACAGATCTTGGGATAACTGCTATTTGTTCCTTAAGAATCATCAATAGGTTATATGGTCACTAAACCCTTCATCTGATGACTTTGAAATAGTAATCATCCCTCTTCCCCAGAAAGGCTACAATTTAGAAAGTTTCAGAGATTTTACCAAGATTACATAAATAGGGAATAGAACTGGGATTTGAACCTTGTACTAACTATGCAGTTTCTGCCCCCAGTGGCTACACTGACTCGATCTATACTGACTCATTAAGCATAAACACAGCCAATAATCTGGTCCCCATGTCTCTTCTGTGTTTTATTGGACTCTGGAGGCGTTGAAATGCTCTTTAGTGGCTCAAACCAAAGTAAAAAAAAAAAAAAAAAAAAAAATTACTAACTTTCAGAAAAACCTAAACATACCCAAGAATGAGGATAGTAGGTACCTTTCAAAGTCTACCCTAAACATTTTCCCATTTATTCTTAGGACACAATTCCAGTCAAGCTGAGTATCTCAATTAGAATTTGAGCATTTTACAAAAACTGAGCAGGTGAAGCTGATGGCATTCGTAGAGAATGTTCCATACATTTGGTGTTCAAGCTCCCAAAGGAGCTTACCAACAAGGAACGGCTGAGTACAGGGAATCAATGTCCTTGTACCCGCAGAGATAGCAGAGCCACCTGGGAGACCCAAGGGGCAGGCTCCTTCCTCTGCCAGGTGATCTTTTTTAGGACAAAAATAGAGCAGTGGTTCTTTCTGGACGCGTCCAAGGGCATGCTATTTTCTTTGTCTGAAACATTTGTGAATATTAGGTATTCACAGAAGTGGAATTAATTTTGTTCTAGATCCCAGTTTCTCATCCCTGGCTGCACATTAAAATCACCTGGTGATATTTTAGGAATACGAATGCCCAGACTTTCTCCTGAACCAATTAAATCAGAGTCTCTGTAGGGCTAGGCAAAGGGAAAAAAAATAAAATAAAGCTCTCTGAGTAACTCTAATATGAATACAGAGTTGAGAGCACTCTTGACCTAGAACTGAGATCCTGTATCTTCGTGACTGAGGAAGAGAGTGACTAGAGATTTTCAAAGAAATAGCTTTGATCCAGGGAGAAGACTAGAGCTGTTGCCACTGGTCAGTACCTGAGCTAGGTGTGCCATGGTAAGAAAGGCTTTTTGCTTCTAAGCCTGAATTTCTTCCTATATTCGAAAGAGAACTTGTAAGTGTATAATATTCTCCAGGCTTCCAGGTGGGGGGCGAGTGAAACAAAGAACCCACATAGCAAAAATTACAATTATGAAAATTATGAAAATAGTGGTGTTAATAACAGGTTAGATTGGAAAATGGGGAAAAAGTGCCTTCAGAATTTTTATGTAATGATCAAAGGAAATTAGCTTCTGGCAAAAAAAAAAAAAATCAAGAGACCAAAAGAGACTGGAAAGTAGAGGACAGTTTTTGTTCTGTAATGCCGTACAATACAAACCAAATTGCCCTTTGTCCAAGCCGGGTAATACAGACGGCAAAGAGGATTTGCATGAAACATTTGCCGTCCTGTAAGATTTTTATTGGCTCTAACCGGAGAATCTTCAGATCGAAGCCTAAAGATGATGTTAGGGGTACTAAGGAAGAGGGGACATCTGCTAAACATACCCACATACTAAGTCCTCGTCAACAGAACTGACAAGTGGATCCTCAACGCAGTAATTTGTGTCCAGATTCAAAGCACAGTGATTATTCGGTTGGAGGAACTGTCGACAAGCTGGACACAAAAGCTTATTTCATTCCACACCAAAAGTGGTTTGTTTTTTTTTACCTTAATACAAAGTTCATGTGCAAAATGCATAATTAAAAGGAGTGTCATGTAGGAGAGGATTATCGACACATTCAAATGAAACACGAGGTGTTTTGCTAGCTCCCCCTCCTGACCTTGCCAGGACTCCGCTTGTATCAAGTACCCAGCTGGAGAAAGCTGAGCTAATAATGGCCCAGCTGCATCGTCTAACGGGGTCTTTGTGGTACAAGCAAGGTCAAGTGCTCTATCATGGAGAGTATTAATCTCACTGTGCAGAGAGAGAGGGTGGGGTGCTGCTGGGACAGAATTATGAGCTGGAGAGCCTAGGGAGGTCCAGGCCATGGGATGGTGAGCAGAACCGTTCAAGTTGAAAGGAATAGCGCATCAAAACGCAGCTGTGAAGGATCGTCTGGAAATAAAGCCTATGCTTCTGAATGCATAATATTTCAAAGATACTCAACATAAACAATTTTTACCACAATAAAAGCATACCTTTATATCATTAAGCATATATGTTATTAACTGTATTCTCCTTGAAATGTCTATTTATTATGACTGGAAGTGCTTATAAACCCAACTGCTACAATACAATTCCACACAACTGTAAGAGCTTAATTTGCCGAATGTTTTATCTGTAGATCACCAATTTGTTAGAAGTTTGACTTCTAATAATTCAAAACACAAAAATCAAGGTCTCCAGAATAAAATGAAAATTGCTAAGGTGACCCCTCCAAGAGAGATTTATAAATAATGGTAAAGCAACAGTGGAAAACAAATCAGGTTTTTTTAGATGTTGATCTTCTAGAAATCCATTGTCCCTAATTTCAGAAGTAAAAATAAAAACCTACCATGTTTATGCTATTAAAAACATTTGAATATTATTTTATTTATTTATTTTTTACTAAATAACACACTCTAGAATATGGCCATTACAGAAAATGCTCAGATCCAAAGAAATGCATTTGGACCATAAATCCAGAGCTGAAAGTCTAAAAAAGACAAGGAGTTTGCTTCTAACATGGCCCTACCATATGCAAAATGAGTCTTGACTCTATAGTCAAAGTGTGGGCATTAAGTAAAGGCATAGATATTTGATATTTTGTTGTGGAATATTTAGGAGTATAAAATAGACAACAAGGACATAAAGTGAAAGCTCAAAGGTCAAAGACACTGAAATAGCAAACATTCTTTCTGAATCACTATTTTTGCATTTTCTCTAGTTTGACATCAAGGCAAATTCAGTGAGTTGACAATATACCTTTACAACTTACTAGATATATGGATCCTACTTTCCTTTGGAGCAGTTTGATAACTAAAATATCGCATTCCCTAAGAAGGATAGAATTTTACTTCTGATAAAAGTAATATTATCCGTCCAATTTGCAAAGGAACCTCAGACATTTTGCTGGGTGTTCAATTTAACCTGCTTGGAAACTTTTAAGAGTGGAGAATCGCACTCATTAACGGGACCGACCCCTCCTGTGCATCTGTTTGGCCGGCAGCTTAGCGAGATACGGGAAAACAAAGGTCCATGAAGACGTCGCCCCACCTGGAGGAGCTTCAGGTGTCTCGGCGAAGACAGGTGATTCCGGTAGAAAGGGGGGCATCTGGAGGCGGCCGTGATAGGGGCAGCGGGGCCGTGGAGAGGGGGTGACTCTGGCTACCATAGGGGCCACTGTGCAGGTGTCCTGACGACGCCCAGAGGCCGGGGCCCCCAGGAGGCACGGACAGTGAGGAACTCGGGCACCCAGGGAGGTGTCGGAGACCCAGTTCACGCAGACAAACGACAACTCCTGAGGGGACAGAGTCTCCGTCCCGGGGGGAGGCGATTCAAGTAACAGGAGGTGGAAAGACGTTAAGTGACAAGATGGAGCGGGGCTTTGCAGGCCACGCCAGCAAGGGTTAGGGTCTCCACCGTCCGCTGAGGCTGCCCAGCACGTCGTCCGGGAATGGGGAGATAAACCGTCGGCATCCGCTTACCTGTGCGCAGAAGACGGGGTCCGCGGCTCGGCGGTCGGCAGGGCCGTCGCCTCCTCCCCGGGGCTGGCAGAGGGCGGCCTCCTGGCCGGCCCCGACCCGGTCTCCTCTCCAAGCGCGGCTGCGGCCGGGCGGCTCCTCCCGTCTTATAAGGACGAGGGTCCTATGGGCTTCGGCGCCACCCATGACCTCGCCCCACCTCCGCCCTCCTTAAAGGCTCCAGCCCCAAATACGGTCGCCTCGGGGGTCAGAGCTTCGACCGCGGATTTCCAGGAAACACATCCCGTCCATAGTAGGGGCCATTGCAGGGTGTTAAGTTACCAAGAATTTTAGGAATGTGACTTGGAGCGGAGGGAATAAATGGAAGCATCGTTTGGCAGAGAGGACTCGAGCCCTTTCCGGACGACCGGGAGAGCCCGGCGGGCGCAATGCTCTGTGCGGGCCTGGGCGGCGCGTAGGGGAAACGCCCAGGACTGCTACTCGCCTGGAGCTTCGAGGTGGTCATTGTTCCTATAGTGGCCTAGGCCGGGGCAGAGGGAAGAGACCTTCGTGCACGTCCTACCTCGATGCAGCCCTACCAGCCGCGGGGACCGATCTGACACCCATGAGTCCCTCCTCCACGCCACAGGGGACCCAGAGTGCCCACAGTCGTGCCAGCCGCGTGTCTCCGTCGCTGAGAAACCTCACAGGAGGGGCTGAGTTCCAAATCCCCGCAGAAAATAGAAACAACACCAAAGTCATTTCGGGAGGGACCCGACTAGCTAGGACTCGGCGGACACCACTGTGCGAGCTGAGAATTCATGTCCGCTTGGATTTCCAGACACGGGCGAACCTGCGCAGAGTCCGCCGTGTTTCGATTACAGGGTTGGTCCGGAGTGAAGGGTCCCAGCTTCCTTACTGGGACAGGACCGGACACTTCATATATCTGCAATTAAAATAACATCTATCTCTCAAAAGACAGGATAATACCTAATTCATGAGGATTTTTGAGTAAAGATTACACGAAATAGCATGTGGCATATTTCCCACCCCACAAATGGAGCATCTCTTCGACCCCAAAGTTAAATAAAAACTTACTCCAGATGAATCTTGCCATAGAAAGAACTTTAAAGGAACATGTTAGGAGCATTTCACAAATTAACAATCGTGTCTGAGGCTTACAGTAATGTAAATTTTTGGTCTTGAGTCTTTCTAGTGACTAAAATACTGTGATATCCGAGTGATATGTGATACAAAATGTTTTATGTTTAAAAAATGTTCCTATTCACTGAGTGTATGGGTTGGAGGAGGAATAGCACCATTTCTTGAGTGTTTGATATGGACCGTATACGCTCCTTCACTCTCGTATAATCCTCCTGACAACACACGAAATAGATACTACGAGCATCTTCCAGATGGGGAAAATGAACAGAGAGACCATGAGGTAGGTCTGGAGGTAGGTCTGTCCAACTCCATAATCTACACACTTTCCACAGCACCACCCTGCCCCCGAACTCTCCTCCACAGCACACAAGTCTGACCTGAGATCGAATCCCAGCTCTGTAGGACCTGTGCGCTTTGGGCATATTCAGGATTTGCATAAGCCTTAACTACCTGATCTGCAAACCTATTTGAAAGTGCTCAGTGAAAGTTAGTTATTGATATGCTTATTATTTCTGTATATGTTTTATAAAATTATCAGAATGCCAAGCTCTTAAGAAATAAATGAATATTTTCCAGTTAGTTTACAAAAGCGTATGAATTATTTTGATAATAACACATGGTAGCGTTACTAACATTAGCGCTCAGCAGCAAAAAATAAAAAGGCAGGTCACATTTCAGTAAGGTTTTTTTGTGGGCATGCTGAAAAATCCTCCTTCACATTAAGGCAATACAGATATATGTATATATTCTAAGATAATATTAGCAAGTGAAAGGTAACAGCCCAAAATACAGTGCCTTTAGACTGCTTAAAATGTGCAGTTACATTTTATAAGGTTAAACCAAATAGTTGAGGTCAAACATTTACTCAGAACCAGAACATTCAATAGTCCAGCACGTCAGCTCTACATCACTCACCCATAATTGCTGAAGAGAAAAAACCTGTCTTCTGCCTCCCTCTTCAAGAGGAAGTGTGGGGGAAGACATCACCCTTTTTATATCTTAGCATTTACCTACACAGATTAGAGAGAACCGTTTCCCCCAACGCGAACGAATCTCAAGCTTCACAACCAGTCACTCACACACACTCGTTCTAGCTCCTGAATATGCCTCTTCGTGTGTCCATATAGGACCCTGTGCTTGGAGGATTTTGCAAAAGCTAGAGATGCTGGGGCGCCTGGGTGGCTCAGTGGGTTAAGCCTCTGCCTTCGGCTCAGGTCATGGTCTCAGGGTCCTGGGATCGAGCCCCGCATCGGGCTCTCTGCTCAGCAGGGAGCCTGCTTCCCTTCCTCTCTCTCTCTGCCTGCCTCTCTGCCTACTTGTGATCTCTGTCAAATAACTAAATAAAATCTTAAAAAAAATTATTAAAAAAAAAAAAAAAACAAGAGATGCTGCATATGGCTGGTGAAGCCTCTTCTCTCCCTGTTCCATATTTCCCTCTAGGCTCCTCGAGCAGGGTTACTTGGCATGGACAGGGTCTTTGGGAATGGACCAAAGAGAAGATAAGCCATTTCTTATTTCAGGACTGTGCAGCTGGCATCACTTCTGTGCATAACTGACTTATCACGGGTCCTCCCCAAGACTATTCCCATGTGACCTCAGCTGGGTCGCAACCCCCAGCACAGGTTACAGGCATTCTGGAGGTGAGGATGGGTTTCGGTGCCAGGCGCTGGAGGAAGGCAGCTCAGGAGGGTGGGCCAAGGGTTGATATGGACAGAGACAGGTGCTAGTCTACAAAGTTAACTGGATAGAAGCTTTCTCAAGTGGGACCACACTGCTAACAGTGTACGTGATTTTACCAAAATGAGTCGTCACATAGGCATACAACTTGCTAATAAAAGTGATATTTATAAAGCAAGTTTGACGACATATCTGGCTAAGAAAAGCCCAGGTGATTGTTCTATTCTCTCCACAAAAATCCTGCAAAGTCATATTGTAACATGGAGAGATGATCCATCAGCCAAAGCTGTAGAAAAACGCATGTTACAGGAACAGACAGAGATGACCCAGGATGGCTACTAGGCCATTTGGATTTCATATTTTCCTCAACATTTAAGATGCTTATAAAACTGTTCACTTGTGGTTTCTTGTCTAATTATAAAAATATCCATTTAAACTTAATATAATATTCATAATTTTGTGTCTTTATTCATGGGAGGGTCACCCAAACTGTGGGACTTTTAGGCTTGCCAAAACCTCAATCAGCAACTTAGGACAGCTTGCTATCTCATTTCACAGTTTTATAAAGAAAAAACAAAACCATCACGTTTGCTGAAATGTCTCCCCTTGCAAATGAAATTCAAGACTATTGGAAAAGGAGAGGCATGTACCCTTCTTCTACTTTCTGTACTTTCTGTCTTTCTTCCTTCCTATCTCACTCCCTAGAAGCTTCGCTTTGGGTTTTCTCTACTTTCAGCAGCAACTGGACCTCACAGGGCCGCAGGCAAAATACCTCTCGTGGCTGTGACGTTCATAAAGACCAGCGTCAATTTAAGTTCGTCTAATTAAAAGAAATCAACTTTGCACTACCCTGAGCCCCCCAATTATTGAGCTGCAGATAGCTTTAAAATTATCTAATTAAAAAAGCCCTAAGATATTTTCCTCAAGTCTACGGCCATACCACCCTGAACGCGCCCGATCTCGTCTGATCTCGGAAGCTAAGCAGGGTCGGGCCTGGTTAGTACTTGGATGGGAGATATTTTCCTCAAAAATATGCACTTAAAATAATTTTTCTACTTTCTACCGATTTGTTGTCAGGCGTTGGGCTATTTACAGGAAAATAAATGCTTGGCGCTAAGGTTGAAGTGAGTGTTCAGTGTTAATGCTAACAAGAGTGTTTAATTGAAAAGTGCATTGATCCCTTTTCCTGCCTCCAACTATATGAATTACTTTCTTGATTAACTACAAGGACCAAAGAAGTGTCTCCTACTTCCACGCCACAGTTAGAAGCACATATGGCCGTTAAGTATCCGGGGGCCCTAATGTGGATTTATTGGCAATGTTTTGCTCTGGTTCTGCTAAAAGGAACATCATTTTTACCCCGTCTTATAAATCCGACAAAATTATAGTGCCTCAGTAGTATTCACAACTGAACTATATAGGTGACTTAACTTCCATTATGATGAAGAGGCTGATTAGAGACATCAATCATGAGACGTCCATTTGGCTTCAAACCAGTTTGATAGAGGCGATCTGAAAGTTATTCGTGAGCCGAACGATGCCGGGTGAAGTACAGCCACCGGTCATCATCATTAAATATTCAGCAGCTCCCTCACACGTTGATTAAACATAATTCCTGAATCATCTAGATGTTGGCTTTGCCTCAAAATCACAAATTTGAAGACACTAATAAATATTTCCTGTATATTAAGAAAATGAATTTTAATCAAAATAATTGACTTTTTAATCATAATTGTGGCTCACCACATTACAGAGTCAGAACGTCTGCTGCAGGGTAACTATGGTTTATAAAGTAAACGTAGGCCACCATTGATTAACATAGATTCTTATTTTAAATTATGACTGAGAAGATTTATAACCCAGGGGAATATCTTATTTTACATATTAAATGCAATGCTGTGTGATAATGTTTATCTTTGTCCCTGTTAATATCTTATAGACCCACAAAATTTAAATATTAGCAGACAGAAAATAGAAATATCAATATTATTAGGCCCAGTATTAATGTAGGTGCACCTACCTTTGTGAAATTTGTAGGACATAAATATATTTGATATGTACATCCGTGTACGTATGAACTTCCTGTGTCTAATGCCAGGACACATCTTGCTTTTAGAGGTTGTCCTGATAAATTCTCAAGAAGGGAAGGACCCTATGTTCAACTAAAAAAAAAAAAAATTACTATGTGTTCTACACGCATATTTATAGTTTAAGACTTTGTATTTAGCTCCTAACTTGGCCATTGTTGGGCTGGTTCTTTCACTTAGTTATGCCTTCAGAATTTACTTTCCAACAAATACAACAGTGTTCGTTTTTCAAACGCAACATGTGGGAGCTGAGGAGCCACACCTCAGACGCTCAGGAACCCAGACTCATATTTCCCCCCAGATACACTGATTAAGAATTAGAAGTTTCACAATATCCCCGAGGGCTCTTAGAGAAGGTTCTGATTGGAAAAGCGTTGTTTTATGGGGCGTCTGGGTCACTCAATGGGTTAAAGCCTCTGCCTTCGGCTCAGGTCATGATCTCAGGGTCCTGGGATCGAGCCCCGCATCGGGCTCTCTGCTCAGCAGGGAGCCTGCTTCCACCCTCTCTCTGCCTACTTGTGATCTTTCTCTCTCTTTCTCTCTGTCAAATAAATAAATAAAATCTTAAAAAAAAAAAAAAGGAAAGAAAGAAAAGCATTGTTTTAAACTGAGTGCTTTAGGTCACACTTGTAAAAGCTGCTCTGTTTCACCCCCTTGTGGATTTGTGTCCCATCTACTGCAGTACAGCTGGTTCTAGAAAAAGAGAGGCACGACCAACCATTGATTTCTCGGTAGACGGACTACAGCTGATACCAGTCCTGACATATTCATCGCCAACGCAGTAGGGCTTGGCTTGGATATTTGGATATTTGATTGATTTGGATATTTGATTGAGTCCCACTTGATTTAATCAATAGTGTGCTTAAGAAACAAATAATAGATTATCTTGAAATATGTCAAAAAAATTTCTCCCAATTCTAAAGCCTTCTTGAAGTTGACCAAAGTGATTGAACCAATCTTTCCCAAACTGGAAATATATGTCTGTGAATGAGATTATGCTATGAGGGGAAGGGGGAGGACACATAAACTGATTTCCAGAAGTGTGTATGTCTACTTTGCAAGTTAGCAAAGTATTCAGAGCTAAAAATATGGACGCTAATGATCACTGTACAGTGGGGAAAACCTATGAAGATTCTGAAACATGGAGCACGCAGGACGGAGAACACGGCCGATGAAATGCTGCCAAATTCATATTGAAAAACTCTAGATTCTCTAGTTCTACAAAAGGAGAACCAGAAACTAGTTCTTAAAAAAAAAGGGGGGGGGGGAAGAAAAATAGGGGAGACAGCACGTAGGTGGTCAGAGCCATCATCATGTCGTCAGATTTCAACCACGGCAGTTGTAGTTGCCCATTACCTAATTCATGCTGACGTTCGGTTGTTTGACTACGTAACTGTTATCTCATGAGTAACTTCATCAACATCACTAACGAAACCTGTTTGATGTCACATCCTGGGTAGGGATTCCAGCTGGCCATTGATCTTGAGCAACTTAATCTCTCTTTGGATCCAATTTTCCTCATTTGTGAAATGAACTCAATGTCCTGGAAAGTTTTCTAATGTACCTTTCAGTGCTGTACATACTCATGAGAGCATCAGAATCATGGAGATCCTAAAGGACAGCCAATATTCTTCCTGCTGTAGTTGACATTTCGGTGAGGTAAGGACAGAAGAATGGTAGCAGGAAGTCGTCAAAACAAAAGACGTTCAGTGACACCTACCTGGAGACAGTGGTCACAGCATGCCTGGAGATGCAAATCACCTACACTTTATAATTCCTTCAATTATCCACATAATGAGAGCTATGTGCAGGGGCAATCAACTATGTGTATCAGGGTTCTTTTATCACCAATGAGCTCTAAGTGTTTTGGCCTCTTCTAAAGCAAACATTTTTCAAGGCTCTATGGGCTGATTAGTTTGGTGTTTCAAATTATGACCTTAAAATCATACAATTATAAAATTAGGAAAGCTTATATACAACTATGAAACACGCAAATACATTAAATGCAGATAAAACTATATAAATGATAATTTTTAAAACATTAATGTGATGATTTTTAAGTAATAAATTGCTACTCAAAACTGATTCTTCTGGCACAAATCATCTTCATTAATAATATTATTATTACTACCAATATCCTCACAATACTCTGATGAAACACTCTTTAAAAATATGGCAAAAATCTCTTCCATAGGAAACACTGACAATAATGTGGCTTCCTTTGGCTGAGGTGTGTTGTTTCCATGGTAAGTTCACTTGCATCTTTTCCTCATTAGCCTGGGGATATTAAAGTAGAGCTACTTACAGCCTGTGGAATCTTAAACACAATACAAACATGGTGGTCATGATGATTAATACAGTCCACAGTTACATAGAGTTATATAACCATACAGTGAAAACACAGACTTAAAGTGTAGGCACAAACCACTGCAAGACTCCTAGGAGGTCTTCAGATCCGGTCTGAGTCTGCTATTCTCACTGTTTATATGGTACTTGGAAGCAGTGTACAAGTGAAATACGTTGCAACCATCGATCATCATAATGCCCAGTTTCTACAGGATAGCAGAGCTCCTACCAACAGGCAGACTCGGGACAGCTATGAGTCACACATTTCCCCATATCATCCAGCTACGAGCTTATGAACCTGGAAAATGTCTCCTGTGTATTGAGGATAGGGAGATCAGATAAAGCTGAAGCAAGAGGCTTGAGTACAAATGGTAAGCCGTCATGTGAACATTAGAAGTGCAAACAATCCGATGTTTTTTAACCCTGGTGGAGTAAATTATCTGTTATGTGTCATAGTCTGTTGCTCAAAGTGAGAAATGCCACTAATCAAAGGTCATTATGTCAAGTTAAAATATAGGACATGTCATACACTAACTTAAATAATAGTATAGGTCACCATTGTAACTGCACTAAGTGCAATGTTCCAGAGAGTGCTTGGGGTCTATAATGTCTCTATCACAACAATGTCTCTTATCACAACAACACCAAATCTTACTGTACTGAAGTGTGCAGATATGTAAACTGCATGAGACTGGATGCTCATTACTTCGAGGTGCATCCCTACGTCCTTTTGGATCCACATGCTCTCTTAGTAATTCTCAGTCTGTCTCAATCCTCAGAGTTCGTAATGGACAGCTGTATGAATTCCTGGGTAGAAAAACCTGACTGTTATGCTGCAGTCGAAACTTCTATCAAAATAAGAAGGCAGCCTTTCCCCAGGACAGTCACGCCTTCCCTAAATTCAGTCAATGGATCAAGTATTTATTGATTACTCAGGATAGAACCGATGGACAAGTGCACAGCTGGCCACTGCTGGGGATCCAGGGATGCAAGCTATATGGACTCTGTTCTAACCTCAACCCCCAAGACTTACATGTGAGAGACCTCACCCCACACCCCTCCTACCACACTGCCCTGACTTATATTTTGCACCTTTTTTGTGTGTTTTGTTTTGTTTTTAAGATTTTATTTATTTATTTATTTATTTAACAGAGACAGAGATCACAAGTCGGCAGAGAGACAGGCAGAGAGAGAGAGAAGCAGGCTCCCTGCTGAGCAGAGAGCTCGATGCGGGGCTCGATCCCAGGATCCTGGGATCATGACCTGAGCCAAAGGCAGAGGCTTAACCCACTGAGCCAACCAAGCATCCCTATTTTGCACCTCTTTTTGCCCAGTGATTTGTAGAAGTTATGGTAATGTCATATTCCTTTCTCTTTATGTCTCCCAAACCAGCCTGCCTGACCTCTTTGTGAAAATGTGAATAAGACAGATGTAATAGAACAATCCTGAACTATTGCAGCAGAATTACTACTACTAAATGAAGAATCACAATTCTAATACTTGAGCTTTTCCAAACTATAGTTTTCAGGTAACTGATAAGCCCGCTGACTTCGGCCCAGCAACGAGAGTTCAAAGTGGCTCTTTCCTGGGTCCATTGCTTTACTCACTCCCTGGTCCCTTCCTCACTATCAACTTCTCTTACTCAGACCACCACCCAGAAAGGAGTTACAAGGTTGAATCTTGCCTTTTCTATTTGCAAAACTGTGTGATCAGGAGGAAATTATTATATCTCTTAAGGCACAATTTTCTTATCAGATAAAGTGGAGCCAACTACTTCACAAAGTTTCAAGAGTACTCAATGGCATCATGCACTGACTTGCCCATTTTAGATATTGAAAAAAATAGCTATATTCAGCCTTCCTCCCATCCATCCATCCATCCACTAATCATTCTTATCTTAAACCACTTATTTTTACTCCAGTTTTCCATGATTAGCTCACTGTAATATACTACTTTGATTCACTATGAGTTTCTTGGAGTTTGAACCAGGTACCTGAAAACTCTACATCACACCTCCACTGTTGGCGCCTACCTGTTTTTCCAGGCTTAGCCTAAACGTCACTCCCCGAAGTACTGATTTCCCTACAGACGTGGTATCTTCATTCTGAAATCTTACATTGTTTTTGCTGACAACACTTTTAGAGAATGAACCAGTCCTGTCCTATACTAAATTTGTATAAATATTTTGCTTACTTTGCTTCAGTACGTGTTTCTTGGGAACCAGAATTGTGTCTCATTTTGGAGCCACATAGGCATATTAAGAGCTGAATTACAATATAGATTAATACTGTATTTCCTTCCCAAACAGATTCTAAGTTCTTTTGGGAAGGATACTGGTCACTACCATGTCATCCAGTCTAGTTCTAGCAATACAGAAGATCTGAAACCTCCTCTGTTTTTCTTATTAGTATGATGGACCTATGCTGTTCTTCTCAAACCTGGTTGTGTCTAGGAATGGCCCAGTGATTGAATTAACACGCAAACTATAGGCCTCTGTCTGAGTTGAGGCCTGAGATACAATGTTTCTGAGAAGCTCACAGTGATGCCAAAGGCGCTTTCGTGATGCACACCTTGGAGGACGAGGAATTAAATTATCTCAAATCATATTCTTGCAAGGTGACCTTTTATGTCAATGAAAAAAATGTGTGGACTGCATATATAGAATATTTTTAAACTAGGATTTGTACTCAAGACTGACTTTCTCTGTGTTTACTTTTCCACAGAGCAGATATCCTCCTAAATCTCTGTGGGGAGCTGGTATGACCTCCTTGATATTTTGTAAGAGATTAAGAAAGAGTCCCTCCATCTAAATAATTATTATTAAAGGTAAATCCATAGCCAGCAGGTTCATATGAAGACAATCCATCCCTCTCCACCCTTTCTTCCCATCCATGGAAACATATATTTAAATTGTCTTCTCTTATACACAAGGAGAGGAATATGTCCACTGAAACACCAAAAGTTAATGTATAAAACTGGCCGATTTTAAATCCGACCTAGCAGGTGGTGGTGGTCGTCTGAACAAAGCTCTCTAGGGATTCTGTTTGCAGCTGTAAGTGGGACGTGGCTTCAACCGAGCAGGCAGGTTCCCTAAGGTCACTGGGCTATGTAGTCCCACCACAGGTTGGTTGGATACCTATGACGTTCCTAAACTCCTAAACTTGACGTGATATGTATCTGCATCCACTACCCAGTCAATAGTCTCAACTCAATAGTCATCATTCATCAGTATCCCTGGGAGAGCTTGTTAAAGTGTAGAGTACGAGCCCCACTCCCAGGGTCTCTGATTCTGTTTGGCCGAGAGCATGCATTTCCACAGGCTCAGCTTGCGCTGCTGACCCAGAGACCACACCATGCAAACAAGTCCGCATGGATAACGGAGTCATGGCAAAGCTGGCAAAGCTGGTTTTCGATTATGTCACACTTTCGTTCAGAAATTTTCAATGGACTCCCCTATAGTCAAAGTCCAAACACTCCATTCAGCCTGCTGCTTAAGTTCTTCTCTGACTTTGGACCTCTATGATGTAGTTGCTATGCCCCAAATGTGCTTAGATTTTTTTCAAACCTGTTCCTTCACCGGAAGGTTATGATGTCTGAAGGCTCTTGTTTTTGTCTGTGTCCTCATACCCTACGTGTTGGGAGGAGGTGAGGACAATTGCATTCTCTTCCTTTGCTTATCCCAATGCTACCTTCGGAGCTTCAGGACCTGTCACACAACCTCTGCACACCCTTCGAGCATCATTCAGCAGACACTGCTGGTGTCAGGTGTTCTCAGTAAATCATAAATAATTTTCTTGATTCTGGCACCAGAACACCGTGGTATAACACTGACTTGTAACATAGATCTGCTTCAAATGAAATCAACTGTTGCAAGAAAAAGAGTATGAAACATCGATTTGGCACACTAACTAATTCAAAATCCCCAGGTACACCTGAGTCATCTATTGCATAGGCTGAATATATCATGTGGAACATTTAATAAATTTTCACCAAATATGACAGAGGAATGCTTAATCTTTAGAAAGCTTGTTGTAAATTCTAGGGAAAAAAAAGCTATTGACAGTTGTATCCAATAGGGAGGATAAAACACAAGGTTATGCTCAGTGAAAAAGTGTTGAAGAAAAAGGTTTTAAGGCAAAAAAAAATAAGCTGTACTATGATCTCTGAAAACTTCTCATTATATAAGGTCATAATTCAGTATCAAATGAACCTAGATTACTGTTGTTTTTTTTTAGATTTTCAAAGTATGATTTATTTATGATTTATGTAAAACTAATGTCAATTAACTCAGTGGCTGGTAGACCTTCTGGACCTCTGGGAATATAAATACCTCTGAGAAGGGGGTGTATATATATATATAAAGATTTTTAAAAATATATTTGAAAGAGAGAGCACACATAAGCCAGGGGAGGGAGGAGAGGGATAGGGAGAAACAGACTCCCACTGAGCAGGGAATACTGCCAAAGGGCTCCATCCCAGGACTCTGCAATTACAACCAGAGCCAAAGGCAGATGCTTAACCAACTGAGCCACCCAGGTGCCCTATATGTTTTTGTATGTGGCATATATATGTTTATATAATGTGTATATATATTTTATATATAACATATATAATGTATATACATATTTTAGATATGTGTATCTAATACCTACGTATGTGTACTTTCTATATGACATGTATATGAATATGTGTGTATATAATGTATATATCTATGTATACAATGTATATGTGTGCTAATTATATATAACATATATGTCTACCTAACTTGTGTATGTGTATACAAGAAGAAGGATATTGGGGCGCCTGGGTGGCTCAGTGGGTTAAGCCTCTGCCTTCGGCTCAGGTCATGATCTCAGGGTCCTGGGATCGAGCCCCGCATTGGGCTCTCTGCTCAGCAGGGAGCCTGCTTCCTCCTCTCTCTCTCTCTGCCTGCCTCTCTGCCTTCTTGTGATCTCTGTCTCTCTGTCAGATAGATAAATAAAATCTTAAAAAAAAAAAAAAAAAGAAGAAGGATATCATTCCTACTTTGTAAATGATATGAAAGTATTAGGATCAGGGCACCTGGGTGGCTCACTGCATTAAGCATCTGCCTTTGGCTCAGGTCATGATCTCAGGGTCCTGGGATCGAGCCCCATGTGGTATTCCCTGCTCAACAGTGAGTCTGCTTCTCGTTCTCTCTCTTACCGTCCCCCCTGCTCATACTCTCTCTTTTCTCAAAATAAATAAATAAATAAATAAAATCCTTAAAAAAAAGGAAAAAAAAAGAAAGAAAGTATTAAGATCAAATCCTTCTATATAACCCCCAACATTATGCTAAACTGGTAGAAGTGAACACGGGCCTTCAGTGTTGCTGGGTGCTACTCCTAGTACTAAGTGCCATTTTTACCAGACAATGGAATCTCCTCAAATACTCTGTAAATAGGTTTTACATTGCCATTTCATGATGAAGAAAGTGGTGGAAACAGTTTAAAAATGTTCCCAAGTTATATCAGTTAGTCAGCAGACAAAAAGTATTCAAATCTGGACCTGTTTGATCCCCAAACCCTGGTCTCTCATCAGTCTGCTATTCACAAAAATTATTTTGTGTATTACTCTGAATGGCAGAAATTCACGTTACCTGAAACCAGATATCTGATATCCTACAGCAAATGCAAAGTTGGCCATTTGTATGGGAAAAGTGAAAAAAAAAAAAGTTGAATTTTACCACAAGTCTTTAAAAGAAAAAAGGAGTTCCATCAATGTAGGTTATATGTAATTTTAAGACCGTGATAAAGCAGTAAATGCTGTAAAATAGATACTTAGTGTTTAATTAAAATTACAATTAGGAAAAATATCAAAGTTCAATTTTACGAGAACGATCCAAATGTGTTAATTGATGTTTTTTGTTTTGTTTTTGTTTTTTACTTTATTCCCCTTAGAACTTCCCCTTGTATACTTTTAGAGATAATGGAGAGCCTTCATGATACTCTCTAAAGTCATGCTGTGATGAAACGTTCAAGAGCCTATATGACGAGGGTATCGTAGACCCACTCATCAGGTCTCTGCTTTCTCTGTAAGATCTCCTCTCAGCCAAGGGTGCGGTACCCATGGCTGTGGCTGGTGCCAGTATAGGGCAACCTCATGAAGAAACACTGAAGCCAAGGTTAGCTAACAAAAATACCACCCATTAATTTGTGTTAGGGAAGGCAGGAGACAAGGTCATTGGGAGCGGTGTGAACTTTGTCTCTGCCATCAGGGGTGCATGTGAGCAATCGGGCTCTACCTTTGACCATCCACCAGACTCAGAATTCATCCCCTGCTATGGCTGATAAACAGACAGCCCCCAAGGTCTCTTCTATAGTCCCCATCTTCATCAACCCTACATTCTTGGGTTCAGGCATATAACCTCCCCTTTCTCTGAGAACATTACTGGGGTTCTCACCTCTGAAAACAGCATTTATTATTTTTCAGGGGGTGAGGGCAGAAGACATGGTGATTTGCTGAGGCTAGAAAGAGCTCTCATGTGTTCATGGTCTCCTCTTACCTTCAGGACTGCAAAGGATTTGACTTGCAGCAGAGACGAAGTCTAATGCTCAAAGTGGGAGCCCCTGAAACTCAGAGCCCAAAACATCCACTGGCTTACGGAACGTCTCTGAGAGTAGCAAATACACGAATTACCACAAAGCTATCGTTACAGACTCCTGACCATGAGCCAGACTAGATGCTGAGCATATAACATTCACAATCTAAACTTAGTTTTCACAATGCTGTTAGAAGATAGGACAATGCTGGGTCCAATTTTCATTAAGAAACGTGTTTGTTCAAGGTCATGTAAGCTGTGAGTAGAAAAGCAGAGATTCAAAAAATTCTAAGTTACTTTGTAGCCGATGCTTTAACCACCATGGTTGGAGACCCCCAGTGCAAATGTGAGGAACGCAAAAGTACCATCTCCTTGGAGATAGAGCAGAAAATATGCTTGCAGTTCGGGGTGTTCCCAAATGCCCCAAGACTTCAGGGGGCCCTTGTCTCCTGGTAGGAACTCCTAACCTAAGGAAAACCCTTTTGTAGCTTAGAGACCTCATGCTTACCTCTGTCTGTAGTCTTAGTCTTGAATATGCCTCAAAACTTCGCTCAAAAAAATTTTTATATATGTATATTTATTTATTTATTTAAAATAAAAAATATGTATGTATGTATGCATGTGTATATATATGTATGTATATACATACATATATATATATATATTTTTTTTTTTCCATTGCTCTGCTGGGCCTACTCTAGCAGCATGAACCAACTCTGCTGAAACAATACTTAACAGCAGAAGTCTGAAAGATATTATTAATGTAACTTCCAGAGATGCCAGACTTGCTTACAGGCATTGGAAGAGGATCTGGCTCTTTCTGTTATTTGAAAACAGGATCCGTATGTGAGGAGAGGCAGCATTTACACTTCTCAAATATCGCTTGTGGATGTAATGTAGTAACACATTCCCCCGAAGAGGCAGATCGTCCCTATTTCACTTACATTGCTCTGCAAAGCCTGATGGGGAATAATGTTCTTCGTTAATGTTATTTCAGTAGGAATGGCCTCACCTCTTATCTCATGAGGTGAAAGAAAGGAGGCATCTGAGAAGGTCTTTGGGGGTTCTAGCGAACAAGAGTAGTGGGCTGAAAAGATTAAAGCAATGCGTTTGGAGAGACTGGAAGCGGGCTGCGATTGGACTGTCGGGATGCGGTCAAGCCCTAGCTAGGATTAGCTGATGGGGCAGGTCAAAGAGTCATTCTCTCAACCATGCCCCTGCCTGGGAATTGATTTCAATCTTCAGACATAGATGGGTGCAGAAGAACTTTTTCTTGGTGGGATCTATCATTTATACACCTTCTCTGATGATTCTGTTAGACAACCATGGTGGAGAAGCACTGCTCCTGCTGATGGCTGTAAGTAGGAAACAAGACCAAATCCACAGGTAGGATGAGCCGGACAGTGGTCAGAGCAGCACTGCTGGATGAGACCAAGCACGCAGCCCACTCCCAAGAGGGCACACCAGGGATGACAGCCCATATGTTTAATTGTGTTACATGAGGAGCAGTGTTGTGGCCAGGTGCTGTCACCTTTGTCGAGGCAACAAAGTGTTTGCCTTTTAGCAGCTTAAAGGGACAAGTTTGAATGCCCTTTGTTGTCCATCACTGCAGGAACATGGGAAGATCCAACTGGGCACCTTCATATTCCTCTATGGACATCTGGATTCCCCTTCATAGGTTCTTAGGAATTAGGGGGCAGCTTGTACTGCGTTAGTTTTACCAAGAAGTGCAAAAACAGATCAAGATAAGGGCCTCATGACTCTTGAGATGACATGAAATCCATGCATTGAAAAAGTAATTACTCGTTTCCATTCCCTCTTTTGATGGTGTCCATAATGAAAGCGCCACGCACCCTGCCAGATAAAAGTTGATGGAGTGGGTGCAAAATCATGAAAGACTAATCCCTGAATCACAGCTATTTTGACTATAATTCCATAAGAGAGACAAATGGCTTTCTGATTTGTATGAAGACAAAGTTTGAGAGTGGCATGAATGTTTTTATTTCCCCCAATAATCACCTACATTTTGCTCTAAATTGAGACATGCCTAGAGCAAAGGTCAAATGGTAACGTGGCACTGGGAAAGGAGAATTAAACCTAAAATAAGGAAAATAGCAGGGTGTGGGTTGTAAGGCTTGTTTTGGACACATTTTTTAATCCGAAGAAGAGCAGATTGATGATACAGTCAAAACAATTCTCATGAAGTCCTGCACATTTCTGTGTGGGAGTGAAAGGCCCTCAGAGGTCAGCCTGGCGTCCATGTGCTCAGATATCTCCAGGCCAAACTGGAAGAGATGGTGGAAGCAGGACCCTGCCCGTCCCTGCTCGCCCCTGCCCGTCCCTGCCCGCCCCTGCCCGCCCCTGCCCGTCCCTGCCGCCCCTGCCCGCCCCTGCCCGTCCCTGCCGGTCCCTGCCCGCCCCTGCCCGTCCCTGCCCGTCCCTGCCCGCCTCTGCCGGTCCCTGCCCGTCTCTGCCGGTCCCTGCCCGCCCCTGCCCGCCTCCGCCGGTCCCTGCTCGCCCCTGCCCCCCCCTGCCCGCCTCTGCCCGTCCCTGCCCGTCTCTGCCGGTCCCTGCCCGTCCCTGCTCGCCCCTGCCTGCCCCTGCCCACCTCTGCCCATCCCTGCCCGTCCCTCCCGGTCCCTGCCCATTCCTGCCCGTTCCCTGCTCGCCCCTGCCTGCCCCTGCCTGCCTCTGCCCATCCCTGCCCGTCTCTGCCGGTCCCTGCCCGTCCCTGCCCGCCCCTGCCCGCCTCTGCCCACCTCTGCCCGTCCCTGCCCGTCCCTGCCGGTCCCTGCCCGTCCCTGCCCGTCCCTGCTCGCCCCTGCCCGCTCCTGCCCGCCTCTGCCCATCCCTGCCCGTCTCTGCCCGCCTCTGCCCGCCTCTGCCCGTCCCTGCCCATCCCTCCCGGTCCCTGCCTGTTCCTGCCCGTTCCCTGCTCGCCCCTGCCTGTCCCTGCCTGCCCCTCCCCGTCCTTGTCCGTCCCTGCCTGCCCCTGTCTGCCCCTGCGAACTGACCACAGGGAACCCGACGTACTGAGACCCCAGGGTAGACCATGAGACTGCTCTGCCGGCGCTGCCTTGATCGTCATGAGGACTCCGAATCCTTTCCCAAAGTCATGGAATGTAACTTTACTGATTTTATTTTTTAATATATTATATATTTTAAGTGTGACTCAAATAAGCATGATCCTAATTTCACCCAGAAGTGGGGTTCAGATGGAGCAGATGCTCTTATAGATGTGTTATTGGTAAGGCTCTAATACAGCAAAAGACAGATGAGTTTAATATGAAGCTATTATGGTTAATAAGAAAACAGACCAATATTGCTAATTATGTAATTTATTTTTCTCCTTTGTTATTTGGATATGCTTTCTCAGACCATTAGGGGTGTAAACACGCTACCGCAAATCCAGCACCGTTTTGGCAAGTGTAGTGCCTTCACCCCCCGGGAAGCTATCGTGAATGTAAGCTGTTAGTGGAGAGTGCCTAGAATGGGCTAAATCTCTACCTAATTTCTCCTTTCCTGGATGAGATAAATGTTAAGAGAAATAGAAAAATAAGTGTTTCCCACAGATTATCTGCACAATATTGTTAGTGTCTTGATGGACAATGATCACGAAGGCTGTCTTGGGCATATCTCTGCCCACTCTAGCACACTCTAGCCAAGTCCTTCTTATTCAGGGGCTGCCCAGCTAGCCCTTGGGGAACATTCCAGTGCTCTAGAAATTTGAGATGACCAGGGCACTCTGTCAGGTTTCCTTGGCAACAGTGGTTTACTGGCCAGGATGCCAATCTCAGGATTCAAAAGGCTCCCAGAAAATCACATCATGCAGGCGTCTGCTTCCTGGCGGGTCTCTGGGGACCTTGATGTCACAGTCTCACTTGAAAGCTTATTCCAGGACTAAATCACATCATTCTTAAGGTTCTTTTCTTGGGTTTAACTGAAATTGCTATTATTGTAGAATTTGGAGGTTTTTTTCCCCCTTTTTTCCTTACTAAATGGCCACAAACACCAGCTGGTCCTATTTGCAGTGTTTCTCTTGTCTAACCTAATGAATGACTACAGGGTCCTTTCATCACGGCTGCGACTCGGCCGTGCTCCCGTAACACCTCCGAATCCCTCACCCCAACCCTAAGAAACTCGTCAAATACCTTGTCTCACCTGCCTCACTTCTCAACATGCTGAAGCTTGTACGTCTGATCAATTAACTCATGTCTGTGGCCTGTCACAGACACAAAATACCAGTTCCTGCTTGAGTTTTCCCATCATGCTCACCAGAAGGGAAAGTCCTGTTCTTCTGATCTCTGTCATCTTTTCTTATCAGCAGGTTCAAAACAATTGTCCTGCATGGAGTCTCCCATATGCCCCACATATCTTCAGAGCTTCACAAAACTGATTAGTTTGATAAAAAAAAAAATTAAAACATCTTGTCATATATATATTGTGTGTGTATATATATACATATATACATATATGCATATATAGATTATATTTTCTTTCATACTATTTTATGCTTTATTGAGACTTTTCAAACCCTAAATCAATACAAATAAGAGCCTGTCCAATCCTGTGAAACTGATTTTCTATTCTTAATTAATCAGAGAAATGTGAATTTCACATTTCCACTGAGCTTCAGAGAAATTTTCCCTAATTCTCTAATTTGACACATTTTAATAGAGATGTGAATTTATTAGGAAATGTCACTAAATATGGAAAACACAATAAACTGAGAGTTAAGATACCATGTTATGGTCAATTATATGAGACGCAAACTTACTAGTCTTACTTCAGTCAAAATGCTTATTGACTGAATACTTCCTACATTCACGTCTATCTTCTAGCCCCTCAGGGCAGGAACAACCAGGACCTCATGATTCCTGACTTTGGTCTCTCAGGGAATGCACTTTCAAACAAGACAGTGTAAGTGTTCCTACAGCCTCATGTCAAACCTTGGACTGGCTGAGTTTAGTCTCCTTAGAACCTCGATTTGGGACTGGAGAGCTGAGGCACAAGCAGGAAGGTAGGTGAGAAAAGAATCCAGTATCATGGTGAAGGGAGAGGGAGCATTCCGTGCTCGTGGGGGTGCTCAGGTGAGAAAAGTACAGTGTGCTTGAGACGCCAGACACAAAAAATGAAGAAGAGCATACAAATGGGGTAAGAGTTCCAAGGCAAAGCTGACACGTAGACTGGGGTCTGTGCTTATAGGCTAAGAGCAACATGGAGACCTTAAATACAGTTTGGTAGAGGAAGTGGCCATGGATTGATTTTTAAATGATCCCCTTTGAGAGTATGGGACAAGGATTCCCAGGGAGGGTGATGGTAAGAAGGAATTAAGACTGACTAGTTGGCAGCTATGGGTGATCACATGCATGACAGAGCACAGCGGGCTTGGAACTGGGGGTGGTTGTGAGGACGATAAAAACCAAATATGAGGGGCGCCTGGGTGGCTCAGTGGGTTAAGGCCTCTGCTTTCGGCTCAGGTCGTGGTCCCGGGGTCCTGGGATCGAGCCCCGCGTCCGGGTCTCTGCTCAGCAGGGAGCCTGCTTCCTCCTCTCTCTCTGCCTGCTTCTCTGCCTACTTGTGATCTCTCTCTGTCAAATGGATAAGTAAAATCTCTAAAAAAAAAAAAAAACCAAATATGAGGGAGAAATAGGAAACTGTACTTGATGGTGGATATAAAAAGTGAGTGAGGGGAAAATCATGACTTGGGCTAGGATGTCACTGGAAATGGTGCCTTTGAAGACATATAGCCCTATAAAAGGGACAGCTTTATTGTGTGTGTGATGATTTGGGTTTGGGCACATTGATTTGTGAAGTATCTGCGTTAACCTATACGGAGACATTGAGTTGAGCGTTGAGTATAGTTGCTGGAACTCAGAACAGACATTAAGGTTGGAATAGACATTTGGAAGGTTCCTGACACTTTCGTGGTAATTGGAATGATAGGACTAGTTTGTTCAAAAGATAGTCTGAGAACCATCTCTTTACTAAGTAGAGAAGATCCAAGGCCAGTCAGGAAAAAGGGGACAATTAGTAGAGAGAAATAAGCATCCAGAGTGGAAGAAAGAAAAACATGGGAACGTGTGCCGAAGTAAAGGAAACATAACTCAAAACGGATGGACTGATGGGAAGGCAATTAATAACATGGTCACTGAATTCCACTGCATTTGGCGGTAGAAAGATCGGGGCCTGCCTAGGAAGAGCACCTGTCATCAGTTAATTCTTTATTCATTACCAATTTATTCACCAAATACTTATTGAGCATCTACTATACCATGTATCCTTCTGTTACACTTTAAATACTTCAAAGACACAGATCGTGCACTCTTTAATTTTGTGCTGCTTAAATCTTACAAATAATTCAGTAATCATTTATTGAACTCTTTGTAAAATGTAGGTTCACAAATGGCAAAAACAACAGAGTTGCAATGCAATGAAAGCTGGCAGAGAAAAGATCTTCGTGAATATAGGGGTGTCCAAGATGGCCTGATGGTACACTGGCATCAAGGGATACAGAGTGGAGATAACCACTGGAAGAATCATTAGAAAATCCCTTTTAATAAAGGGAGAAGAATTTCAGTAGTACTGTGGGTTCAGAAGCTCATCCTCAAGATAAGGAAAGGGGAAAATGGCAGGGGAAACAAGGCACAATTATACGTTACCTATCATCCATTCCATTCCTAAAAATATTTTATTTATTTAATTAATAGAGAGAGAGGAGCATGAGTGTGGAGGGAGAGGCAGAGGCAGAGGGAGAGGGAGAAATAGACTCCCCACTGAGCAGGAAGACTGACGCAGGACTCAGTCCCAGGACCCTGGGATCATGACTTGAGCCAAAGGCAGACATTTAACCAACTGAGCCACCCAGGTGCCCTCACCCAGTCCAATTCTAAAACAAGTCTCATATGGGATGAATAGTTATGTAATTCTGAGAATAGTCAATAGAATTCTAACTAAAACATTTGGAAAGCTTACCATATGATTATATTTAATTTTAATATAACTAGTGTTCTTAACAACTTACTAACATTACTGATTATGTAGAATTCCAAAGCCCTTATATTTACAGGTTAAACATTTTTGTAGTTAGGAGCTCAAATTTTGAACTCTCTCAATTTCCATTACATCTGTCCCTAAGAATTTAACATCATTTTTATTATATTTATCTACCTTGCCTTTCAAGGCTTAACATTTCAAACATCACCTCACTAGACACTTTCGTTCGTGTTGGAATTAAAGTGAAATTAAACATCATATGAATTTTCTAGCAGAGGTATTTAAGGCAGAATTACATGAATCTTCTCCCAAGTTTAGGCAAGCGGACTGAATGCATTTTAGTGGGGTTCATAAGATTGATACAATGCAATTACTTGGGAAATGTCACCGCAGACAGAAGACAAATGAGCAACATAATACTTTGCTTTTCAAAGTATCTGCTTAGGAAATGTCTTTGACTCAATGATTCTGTCAAACAAGGTAAGATGCCAGTAAATTTCACTGAAAACAAAATACTAAACATTCTACTACTACAGAAAAATGGAGACAACAATGCAATGGTGAAACAGTGACTTCCAGATATTGCCAACAAACTCATTAATGTAAGTAAGACCGGGAAACCATACACCACAGGAACCCACGAGAGGTTCTGTGGAGAATGCCCCATAGCATTCCATGGTCCTCAGAATAGCTTTGGGTACTTAGATCCTGTTGTTGAATACTCCCCCTCTACTCATACTAGTTAATTCCATGATAAAATCACTCTAAATTTATTTTTTTAAGATTTTATTTACTTGTTTGAGAGTGAATGAGAACGAGAGAGAGAGAGAGAGAGAGAGAGAGAGAGAGGGAGAGCACGCACAGAGACAGAGGGAGAGGGAAAGCTAACTCTCCACCCGACTCAGGACTCAATCCCAGGACCCTGGGATTGTGACCTGAGCTGACGGCAGACCCTTCAGTGACTGAGCCACCCAGGTGCCCCCAAATAACTCTCACTTTCTTAAGTTATTTTAAAAAATGTTATTCTTCTAGAATAGCTTTAGGTTTACAATAAAATCGAGAGGGGGATATGGAAGTTTCCCATGTGCCGCCTACCCCCGCGTATACAGAGGCTCCCTCACACGACATCCCCAGCAGGCGGGCCACTTGTTACCATCAATGAACTGATGTCCACCCATCATTATCATCCAAGGTTCATAACTGACATCAGGGTTTGCTCTTGGTGTCACGAGTCGCGTGGGTCTGGACAAAGAGAAAATAGCATGTATTCATAAGTACAGTGTCAGATAGACGATTGCCACTGCCCTAAAAACCCTCTGTGCACCATCTGTTCCTCCCTCCACCCCAACTCCTGGCAACCACTGATCTCTCCCCTGTCTCTACAGTTTTGCCTTTTCTAGGATATTACAGACTTGGAATCATACTGTAAGTAGCCTTTTCAGACTGGCTTCTTTTACTTAGTGATGTGCATTACTCAGGGCTCTGACCGTTCTGGGTCCATTCATGTCCTCGTGTTTTCTAACACCCAAACTCACTTTTCTTAGTAATTATCAGCAAAGCCCATGGTTCTTGAAATGAAGAAATGCTGTCATTTTTGCATCAAAGATGCAACATCATGTATAAAGAAGTTTGAATCACTGTGTTGTACACCCATAATTAATGTAACATTGTGTGTCAACTATACCAAAAGTGTTGTTTTAAATGTAGATCGGAAGATGAAAAAAACTCAATTGAGAAAAAAGTCACAACTATTAGCTCTCTATTTTATGGACTTAGAGGAACTTCTGTAGGTTACGGATATTATTATTGATAGGTTGGTATCGCCATGTGTTATTACGTGGTCACACACACACACACACAATCTGTGCTTGGCCCAATTGTGTTAATCATCATGGTCCTTGCCATCACCATCAGCAGCAGCACACGTGTGAATCAAAAACTGGTAGATAGATACGACTCTTTCTGTCCAGTTGCTAACTCCAAGTGACACAGATGTGCATTTCTTCCCTGAAGGGGTTTCGTGTGGGCGGCATTGCTTCTCCAGGCACATCCGAGTTCTGATCATAGACAGGGATTTGTAACAAGGCGCAGAAGTTTGATTCTTGTGTCTTAAAATGACAGTAAGGATTTCTCGCGTACTCCCACTTAATATGCTAATAACAGGCCTTCTGTGATGCTCTGTAAATCCTCACATTGCCACTAACAATGACCATTTTAACGTTTGCAATAAACACTAACTAAGCAAACTTGTAATGCCTCACTAGCTACGTTGAGTTTTCACCATTTCATTCTTTAGAGGAAGACTTACAGAGTTATTCAGCATCTCTAGTTAGATGACTTTATTTAGGAAGAGACTAAAACTATTATCTGTAAACTAGAGTACTAACATGCATTCATAAAACAGGATGGTGGTCTTTCATAATCTGTATCACATTTCTTATTACAGTTTTATACATTACTTGAAAAAAAAGCAAACGCTAGCACGCATGTGTCCCATGATTCCCCAGCTTCGGGAATAGTGTAATATACAGTGAGTATAACTTAAATTAGATTTGGAGTCGGGCTGTCGGAGTGTGAGATCTGAAATGACATCCATGAACCACGTGTCCGTAGCCCAGCCACTAACTCCCTCGGACCCCATTTTCTCATGTGCAAAATGGGCATGATAACAATATCTACCTCAGTATGTTACTGTCTGGGTTGCCTGAAATAAAATTGTAGGTACATTTGTGGTTTGTATTCCTCAGCATCCTTTTACACACATCTTTAAAAGCAAGAATAATCTGTGGGTGTGAACGCACTTTCTGACTCTAAGTCACCGTCTAGCTGGACAGCCCCTTCTGTATCTGGAGGTGTGGCAGCATCTCCTGCTGCAGGGGCCTGGGGGGACGGAAGTCATCCAAGGGGGCCCTTTAGTAGATTGCAGTGAATGAATGAATGGATGAAGCACTGGATGTCAGGAGCGAGAGGAAGCAAATGGCTGTTCCCATTGCTCTTTGTTGGGAAGGAGGAAACTCCCAACCTTTTCTTCAGCTTCAACTTCAACTTCAACCTGCTGTGTGCCTCAGAGCAAGAGTCTCTGGGGGGTCTCCAAGCCCAAGTGAGGGCTGGAAAGGTGCGGAGGGTGGCCCGCACCACTCATGGCATCTTCACTAGTGTTGCTTACTCTTGTAATTTTTTAGCCAATTGCTATCCTAAAATTTTTCAGACACCCAGGAATATTTTAAGGAGCACTTTAAAACTGAGTATGGGGAGTAAGAATCCATCCAAAGGGTCCTCCCACTTGGTGGCCAGCTACTTGGCTCACTGTGTGAAGTTAAGATTTTAGTCAAAGACCCATTCTTTTTTCCTGGGCTAACAATCATAATTTTCAATTCATGGTGCAAGGACCTTATAATTCTATGGAAGGAATTCTTACCCCCCCCCTTTTCCCAACTACAGTGCTTCGATTTGTGTAAAATAGAATGATACTATTGCATTATAGTCCTGCTTTGTGTAAAATAGGACAGTAGCATTCTAAAGCATTCAAAGTACCAAAAATTCAAGTTCTATGCCTGTACTTTAAGAATATCGAGGGGAGGGATCTCCCCCAGGCACAATAAACCAGTGAGCAGTGTCGGGGAAAAAAAAAAGAACTTCAACCTTTCCCATACAAGGCCCCCATTTTCCTTATAAATATAATAGAGATTTTTAGTTGTCTGAAAGCTTATAATAATTTGGAACTACCAAGTGGCTTTATTACAACAATTATTTCTTTAAGTAACTACCTGGAAAATCAGTGTTTTCCCATATATTTGTAGATATTAATATTATCTTAATTGGCATTAACATCTTCTGATAAGCTGCCATTCTACTTGATTAATAATGATTTTGTTTTTCATGTGAACACTTGTAAATCAATTAGAAAATAATTGAAATTCATGAATTGGCCACAACATGGGAGAATCCTGGTTTTCTGTTAATTTAATTGATTTTGAACGTAAAGTAGCATCAACATAAGGCTGTTTCATCTACAGCTTTCAGATTCAAATATCTATAAAAAACTTTATCTTGTAAAATTGTGTATAGTTCTTTTTACAACCCATGACCATTTCTTTTCTTTCAAATCTCTCCTGTTGAGCTATAATTAAGTTCACTTGTAATTAAATGGGCTAATATTCTGCAAACTCTGAATTCAAAAATGAGGATGGTTAGCATTATGCTTAATGTGTGTAGAATGAAGTCAAGCTTCTGATTCCTATCCTAACTCCCCAGTGCCTCTACTTTAGCCACATCTTATCAGTAGGCTAACAGCCCATCAGTGATTCACCAACTCCACAAGACACCATTTAAGACCCGGGTCACCAACATGGCTACCTCAGGGCTTGGGTACTTCTGATTATTCCCTCCATTCTGGCTTCCATCACAAACTCTCACCACCCTACTTCTCCCTCTCCATCTCTTCATAAGCATGACCTCTTTTCCTCTCCTTCTCCTTGGGAGGTCATCCAAGCCGTGGATTTAGTTGCTGTGTGTCCATCCAAATGACTCCAAGATCTTTGTCTGTGTTGTCCAATCTCCTCTGATCACCATGAGAATGAACCTACTATTGACGGGGCATCGCCCCTCAAACATCTCAGAGATACCTCCACCCTAACATGCCCAAGATAGGACTTGTCATTTCCTATTCCAGCTCTAACTCAAGACCTGGTTCTCTTCCACTGTCCACTCTCAGCAAGCAATGGTGTCATGTGTCGTGTTATGCAGACCAAGGGCCCGGAGTCACCTTCTCTGCTCACTCTCTCCATCGTCACACACAGCCCACCTTTGAGCTTACTGATTTCTGCCTTCTAAGTACACTTCCATCCCTCTGCTGTCCCCCACTTCAACAGCCACCACGACAGTGCGAGTTCTCCTACATCCCAGGGGAGAGCTGCAGCAGCTGCCCTCCCTCACCTGCTTCCATCGCCTTCTGCTCAACAACGCTCCTCAGAGAAATCTTTCTGAAATTTCAGTGCGCTCATGACCTATACCTCCTATCTGCCTTCAGTGTTGTCCAGAGCAATAAGGAATAAGAAAATTTTATAAAATAATAATAATCCTTGTCACAGTCTATGAGGCATCCCACAGTTGGAACCTACCTCCTTTTCCAAGTTCCTAAGGCACCCACTCCGTTTAACTCTCAGCACCCAGTACCTGGTCCTGGCTCTCAGCTGTCCCAGATGGCACTGCCTGATGGGCCCACCCACTGGCTAGAGATCTGGGTCCTGGTCAGTCTCAGTGCCTGTCAGCCCTGTGCTGGCCACAGATTGTCACTCTCACACGTGTGTGGTACCTACAGTGTCAGCCTGTGGCCACTCAGACCTGCCTGTCTACACTGGCCACAATACCAGCCCAGGCACAAAGGGTTGGCACTGGTGACACTGGTGCTCTGCTGACAGACTTACACAGGATTTAAATCATCGGCCACTAGCTCTGTTCGTCCCATAAGCCCAGTTATTTCTAATGTGTAACTTTGTGGGACACAAGGTTTTCAGCTGTGTGGGCTCCACTACTTCTGTGCCCCTGCTGTCTTCACAGAAGATATCAGAGTGTCTGACGATGGCCCCTACCCCTGCACGAGATGATGGGAGGGGTAAACAAAGAAAGCAAGTGGAAACGTGCTAAAACTTGGGCAAAATTTAGACAAATTTAGGCAAAAATTAGGCAAAAGCAGAATGCTGGTTGCCAGGGACCTGAGCGACAGGCAACAAAGGTGCTGCTGTTCAATGGATATAAAGTTTTATTATTTATTTATTCTTTCATTTATTTGTCTTTATTATTATTATTATTTCTGAGAGAGAGAGAGAGAGCAGGGAAGTGGAGGGAGGGGCAGAGGCAGAGGGAGAGAGGGTGCATCTTAAGCAGGCTCCACGCCCAGCACAGAGCCTGACGTGCAGCTCGAACTTAGGGTCCTGAGAGCCTGACCTCAGGCAAAATCAAGAGTTGACACTTAACCCACTGAGCCACCCACGTGCCCCGAGACGGGTATAAACTTCTAGAGGAAAGAGCTCCAGAGACTTAATGTACAATAATGTGCCTGTAGTTAATACCGTTTTCCAGTTCACTTAAACATTTGTTTAGAGCATGGGTCTCATATGTTATGCATGTTTTTACCATGATTAAATAATAGGGGGTGCCTGGGGGGCTCAGTCGGTTAAGTGTCTGCCTTTGGCTCAGGTCATGAGCTCGGGGTCCTGGGATCGAGCCCCGCTCCCTATTCAGCCAGGAGTCTGCTTCTCCTTCTGCTCCTCTCTGCTGCTCATGCACTCTCTCTTTCTCTCTCAAATAAATAAATAAAATCTTAAAAAAAAATCATCTACTTCCATTAGGTCTGTGTGGTATTAATGTGTCACTGCTGTCCCTGAAATAAGGTTCTTGTATAACAAGATACTATATTTGGGGACTATGTTTTAGTTAATAATGATCTTTAATATAAAAAATTTACTTACTGATGTTTCCTTTTTGGCCATTTACTTCCCATAGGTCAGCAGTTAATAAAAGCAGAATTAGAATTAAAATATATAAGCTAGTAAATAATTGCCCTTAACTTAAGAACAAGCAGTGAATTAGGATTCAGATGACTTATTCTATCTCATACTGCGTTATAAATCTGCTTTTCATGCGATACAAACCTCCTTGATGCCAGATTCTTCTGGTATTAAAAAAGGGATTACATGACCCATGAGTTCTTTACGGTTCTCTAATTTGGTTGTTCGAGTTACCAAGTTATCTGTATCTCTTACCAAACACATAGTAAGTAGACAGAGAGATAGATTAATTGACAGATACTCTTCAATTACACCCTAAAATATCAGAACTTCTCCTTATCTTATCACCTCCTTCTGAAACCACTTACCCTTTCTTTAATGGAATTGGTATTTGAGATTATAGTTCTTATAAATGAGTCTATTAAAATTAGAGAATGATCTTAGATGAGAAAATATAGCGGGGAACACCACTGAGCAAATGGATCTAAGAAGAACAGAGAGAAAAATGATCAAAACATGAGCTATTTCACGGGGACATTCACTACTGTGTCTCCATCGTGTAGTGTCCTGACACCACCGCCGCCTCTGCAGGCCCCTGCTGCCACCTCCGTAAGGCGGCGGCGCGGTTAGAGGCGCGGTTCCTCCCGAGCGCCCGCCGGCCCATTGCATGACAACCGCGTCCGCGTAGAGCTTCCTGCCTGCGAGGCTGGAGGGGAAGCTGACGGGTGTTGGGGAGTTCTCCTTGTCAGTGGGCAGGAGACGGCCAGATGGACCATCTCACCATGTCCACAATCACACACCCTAACTCCGGGGTCAGGGGGTTCCCCTGCCTCACCCCAGTCCGGGTGAGGGCAACCGCTGGACTGTGCAGCCCGGCGTCGGCTTGGCGACGCGGCCGGACGAACTCCCCGGAGCGCACCTGGCGGAACCGCGCGCGGAGAAGAGAGACGGGACTGCCGCGCGACCGCGATCTCGCCCACGCCGAACACGCAGGGAAGGAAAAAGTAAACACACGGTGAACGCTTTGTTGGCGTTGTGCGCTCCGACGACGGGAATTAGCAGGTGCACGTGAGTTTCAAAACTTCGCCTCAGGGACCGGCCTCGCACTTCTGGAGACTTAGATGATTAGGAGCTTTGACTTGTTTCAACAGCTGAGCGTGGGGGCTGCCAGAGAGCTGAGGCTGTGTCTTTTCCTCCTCCGAACAGCGCACGCCCCCCACATTCAATAGGTTCCTAACTATCTGTCGCTTGTCGATTTGATTTGATTTAAATTTCCTTTATGAGTTGCGCCTGGGTGCCTCGGTGGTTAAGCATCTGCCTTTGGCTCAGGTCATGATCCCGGGGTCCTGGGATCCAGCCCTGCATCAGGCTCCCTGCTGGGAGGGGAGCCTGCTTCTCTCTGTCCTTCTGCCTGCCTCTCGGCCTGTTTGTGCTTGCTCTGTCAAATAAATAAAATCTTAAAAATAATTATATTAAAAAAATAAAATAAATGCATTTCCTTTATGAAATACTGCATTCCAAGTTGTCAAAGGAATCGTCATGGATATTTTCGGGGCAAGTAGACAAATATCTCTAAAGCCCCCTCTTTTACATTTAGAAACCTATGATCTTATCGGAGTTCTCTAGGGGCACCTAAACCCCTGCCACTCTCTGCAAATCTCAAAATATCCAATAAACAGAGAAAATTATTGAGGAAATTGTTTTGAGGAAGAACACGCGGGCCAGCTGATTGAGTTACTTTCTTTTAGATTGATCTGTCTATAAGAATGCCACCAAAGAGATTACATCGGCTTTACATGCAAAGCACCGTCACATTCCACACGGGGCTGGAGACTTTTGTTGTCAACCAAAATGGTCAGTAACGTGGAAAGTGCTTCATTCTAGCCTCTAGTGACCAGGAAAAGGTCCAGCTTGGTGTCAGTTTTACCAAATTATTAGATGACTTTATGATTTGTGAATTATTACCAGTGCAATTTGAGATTACCACAAAAATTGGTTTAATGGAATGGTTTCTGACACTGGCTTTGGGATCTAATTTGGAACCATTAAAGTTGTGAAATCCACTTTTACTAGTGAGTCAGCAGTGTTTGTCATGTGTACTTAAAAGGAGATAATTAAGGACCAGGCAGCCTCTTGATTGTGTGCAGTGCTCCCAAAATTTTATTCTGACGAACAACTGTTATTTTAGCGCCCTCATTTGTGGCCTACGAAGTAATTGCTTCATTTCATCCGTGGTGGTTCTGAGTCAGAAGGGACTAGACAATACTGATTTGATTAATCCTGGTGTACTTACACAGGGAGATAAACGGTGCCATTCACTTTGAACTTCTGATCTTTGATTTGTGTGTATGAGTTTTTATCCGGAGGGCACAGCTCTGTATCAGACCAACCCTAATGATTTAATACTGAGTGGTAAGGCAGGAGGGTGTAAAATGGCACAAAGAAGGGTTGTCACAAAAATAAAAGGAGGACGTTTTTATTTTGAAATTCTTGAAGTTCACATGTCTTGGTAAAAATAAAACAAAGAAATCAAAATATTTAAAGATTTGGAAAAAGACTCAAAATATTCAGGAACATCTGAGCTACTATTTTTCTTGTTCTCTGTTAAATATATCTTGACATTTGACTACTCAAAATTTCTGGACATTAATCTTTTTTCTGGAATAAGCACAAAAACTTAGCTCAGGATATATTTCAAATAACTTCAATATATTTCTATGTTCTGCACATATATGCATTAAAGAATCTTATTATGCCTGTTTTTTTCATATTCCAAGTCATATCATGACGTATGTGTATAACTAAATGCGTGTAACTAAAATATTAACCCTGTCATCATTTATATTTTATTAAAACACCAACTTATTCACCAACATAATTGCTTTTGGATATTAGAGCATAATTCACTGCTAATTTGAATGGATCATTTACTAAGGTAATTTTACATCAAGTATGCAATGAAATCAGTGAATAATACAAAAAGATTATTCTAAGACCTATAAAATCCTTTTTAAAAATGACGATTTAAACAATCTCTCCCTATGCTCCTAATTGGCATCCATCCATTACAGATTTTTTGAAGCCATTTCTCTACCGAGGATCCTTGCAATTTATAGCTCAGCTGCTATTTTTAAATAATGAGCGCACTCACAAGTCCGTAGAAAACCCGAAGCCTGGTTTTTCAAAAGCGCAAGCAGACAGATACTGCTCTTCCTTGTTGTCATGTTAGGAAGGATATTGTCAGTGCTCCTGCACGTACCCTCAAATATCTTACCAAAAAGAAGTAATGAAAATATTTTATATCTCCAAAAGCTAGATTTGGAGAGTCTTTTAACATGTATTACATTTGGAGGGGAATAGAAATGGTAATTTGTTATAAAAATGTTGATCGTGCAAACATTCTGGTGTCTCTGTGCATATATGAGCCCAGAAAACGAGCTGGGAATCAAAGGGATACAAGAAGCCTAATTGTCATCCCAGAATCAGCATTTTTAAAGAACATCTTCCTTATCAAGGAACTCCTGCCCTACTTTTCTTATAAATGCCTACAAGCAATACATTTTCTCAACTGTACGTTCAATGCAAAATCATAAACACGTACAGCCATCAGGAGAAATGTGTTTAGAGCATAAAACAAGACTCCAGGATACCTAATCCTAAGGAGTTATATTTAACCCAGTTTTCAAAGACCCTGAGAAGAGGAGGAGGCTCCTGGGGAGTCAAGGCATGGACAGGTCTGGAGCTCCAGGGAGCTACAGTCTAGATATAACCTGAAGACAGAGGGAGGCAGAAAGGGGAGAAATGGAATGGGGGCTGGGCAGGGTAATGGTGTCTTTTCTTCTATCTGTAGCCTCAGGAGGTGAACTCTGGGGAGTCTGCAAACCTGGCATTAATCACAAGGAACGTAGTAATGGGGGGCAGGGACCAGAAGGTCCCGAAGATGGAGTGTGGGCAAGGTGAGGGACTCTGTAATGGAGTAGATATGGGAAGATATCATTATGGGTTGTGTTCATTTATTTGTGTCTGTCCCTACCTTATTACAAAGTGATCTCAGGCAGCTGGTGTTTGCATATGCTATCCTAATTAGAGAAGCGGTAATAAGAGAAAGAAGCCCTTTCAAATGTATTTTGACCTGAAAGTCGAAGTAGGACAAGATAGCAAATGTCAGCTGAAGAAATACAGTAAGATTCATCAACTTCTGTGGAACAGATGGTCACCTCCCCCTTCTCGTGCCTTCTGCCCCTGTTCCTAACTGATCCTGATGTCATTTCTTGCTGGTCCCAGATTGAGTCTCGAAGTCTTTTTCTAGAGAGTGTGTCAGGCCAGTGATTCCCCTTCAGTTTCCCCAGGAGTCAGCTGGAACGCTCCTCCGTTATCACATGGTCAGGTTCTGATGCTGCAGGTCTGGACAGGGCCAGGGAATTTGCATTTTAGGGAAGTTCCCTGGAGAAGTGTGCATTCTAGTTGGGTTGGAGGTGGCAAGGAACCTCACTCTGAGAACCATCCTTTAAGACACTTCTCTCGTGTTGACTGGAGCAAGCACAGGAGATAAAGCCTTCCTGCACAGAGGGTTTTATGGCTCACAGAGCATCTCAAATCCATCTTTGTTCAGAAGAGCAGGACACCAGGAGGAAGTCTCCCTTTGTTTAAGGACAGTGCCGGGATTGGCAAGATCTCCCCGGCTCAGAGCTCCCGTGGGACCTTAGCAGTGTCCTGCAGGTACCAGGCCACCAAGGGGCACTACTGGCTGAATTACTGCATGAGCAAGACTTTTCCTCCATCCAACAAACACTGAGCATCTACTATTCCCTAAGCAAAAGTCAAACTGAAATCCTGCCTTCAAGGAGCTCATATTCTATAAGGGAAGACGAGTTTCAAAAATTAAATAACGAAGTGGATAGCATAAGCAAACACATAGGTACTTACGTGTGTGTGTACACACACACACACACATCTGTGTTTATATAAATGTGTTTAGATATATCTATATCTATAGCTGTATATAATCTTTATAACTATATCTTTTTAATAAAGATTTTACTCATTTATTTGACAGACAGAGGCAGGGGGAGTGGGAAAGGGAGAAGCAGGTTCCCAGCTGAGCAGGAAGCCCAATGAGGGGCTCGATCCCAGGACCCTGGGGTCACGACCCAAGCTGAAGGCAGACACCGAACCATCTGAGCCACCCAGGTGCCCTGCAATCTATTTTGATGACATCATGTCCGTCCCTCCCCCAACCGCTCAGAGCTTGTACTGAACTCTACATTGACATTAGCACAGAAGTCTGCATCAGGAAACATCGTAAGATCCTCTTCTAGAAGTTAGTTCTTCTAATTTTTCTTCTAAAAGTTTTCCTTGTTATTAGCATCCCACTGGTGATATCATCTGTGACCTCAACCGGTGTCCTTTTCAGGATTATCATTAACTTAATGCCTCTTTTCTTTGTCCCCCAAACGTGGCTGGTTTTCAGTTGATGTGCACATTGAAATAAATCCCATTTCCTTTTCTGCTTTGTCTCTGAAAGAGTCAGAACCGGATGTGCGGGAGCATCCCTTCATCCCTCGCTCCACTCCTGGATTCATCTTATCTTCACCTGTTTTCCCTTTCCTTTGACTCCTCCAATGTACGATGTGAATTTTTGTTTTTAACTTGTTGTGCAATGTTTTATACATACTTCCCAAATCCCTTTTTAAGTTTTATGTGAATAAATGAACACTCGCTTACAAATTGACCCTGTACCCCCCATATTATGTTGATCAGAACAGTACCTAGAAATCCTTCCGCTAAAATTTCAGTCTAATTAGCAGAAATCAAGATGTTATTCTTTTTAATCTTAGCACTGGTCAAATTGATTTGTTCAGAGGTCTCCAGCTATGTGTTCCGTAGTTCAAAAAGGAAAGTGAGAATTTGAAATCCATTCAGAACTGAAGATTAATGAGGCTAATGCGGAAAACACTGGCATTCTGACAGCTTCCGAGGGAGAGGAAAGATTAATACTGACTTGAATACACAACAGACACGTATGTATGTATTGAAGCTTCCGCCCTGGGGGCAGTGCATGGCAGCCCACAGTAGGTACCCCAGAGGGGCAGCAAATGCAGGGAGCAGACAGCACTTTCTTCTGCTGTGTCATGGTCGCGACCCGGGGAGAGGACAGACACGCAAACAATCAGCGGTGGTACAACGTCTGAGGACCATTTGCTCCACTAAAGCTCAGATGCTGGGGGAAGGCATAGGAATGCCTTTCTAATGGGGGGAATCTGTAGGAATTTATAGGGAAGGTGACATTTGGCCCAAATCTCAATGGATAAGAGACAGAAAATATTAAGTTTGGAGAGGGAGGTGAGGCTGGGAGATCAAAGCTTTTAGAGGATATGCTAAGGAGGGTACATTTGTCCTCAGGGTCTAACAGGAGATGGACGGGGAACATTTTCAGATGTGGAGTGGCCTGAGTCAATCTGTACTTTAGGAGACCAGCCAAAGCTCGGGCATCACCACTGATGCGGGAGGAAAAGCAAGCGCACAGTAAGAGCGAGGGGAAGAGGGCCGCCGCCACTTTAATTCGGGCTCAGGCTCTTCTTAGGTTTGCAGCAAATTACTCAACCTCACAGATCCCCAGGTTTGTTTTTATGCTCAACGTTAATAATAATCCCTGCGTGGAGGAATTGATGACTACATTGTGACGAAGCATAGAAATGGGGGCTACACTTGAATCCTTTATCCTGGGTTAACTGTTACCTCCATCATCACCCCACTGTCCTCATCACCATCAGTTTTAGAGAGTAGGTCAGTTAAGATGCTGTTGCTCTCAACGAGAGAGTAAACAGTAAGTCCAAAATCTAGTAAAACTACAAAAATACTTACATTGCACTTATCTGGTATTTGCTAGCAATATGTAAGGCAAGTCCCGTTTTGTCCCCAAGGGACACAGAAGGCATCTAAGGCTCAGGCTAGCTGCACGCTCTGGGGACAAACGGGGGAGGCGCAGGACACGGGAGGGGCTGCTGGCTGGCTGCAGGTGCTTGGGTCACACCTGGGTTGGAGCAGTGGACTGTGATTTGTGGCTGTCACAGGGCCCTATGGACCCTTCAGTTTTGCGGGATGAATTTGTATTTGATATTTTCTCCTTTCCAAGGATACAAGGGTTGTGAAAAAGAATCATTCATTCAGAGTTTAGGGCTCTCACACAGATCGGCCTCATCTTGACTGTGGAGATGAAGAGTAGAGGGAAGGAGCGGGATGCCAGGACTCGAGGCGTCTCACTGGATCCATTAAACGAGGGCACAGGTTCTCACCAGCCGGGAATTGGATAAATGCTGTAATTACCGAATGCCAGTGGATATTACACGGCTTGTTGAGTTGCCTTCTGGCTATTTTTATCCTATTCATATCTGGGTCAGATCAGGGTTGTGGCAGCTTTGAATGTGGGCAAATAAGGACAGCAAGAGGGTACCTGAGAATATACCTAACCGATGCATTTTCGCAGAGAAAAGGGATCCCAGAGGACTTCCTGGAACGGGGAAAGTGCCTGATACTGTCGTTTTGATCATGTACTCGATGCCGCTGAGGCCAGTGTTCACTCTCCCTCTAGCTTGGGCCACCGGGCCTCCCCACCCAGTCCCCCACCCCGGCCGAGCCCTCTGGGGAGATTTTAGGGATGGCGATGTCTGCGTCCCCGCACTTCAGCTCTCTGGGCTTCTGGGGGCTGCGGGGGCTGCTGTGTTTCTGCCTTGGCGGTGGCCTACTCAAGCGCCCACAGGAGCCCAAGCGCAAAAAAGCATTAGTCTTGGTAAGGGGAAGTTGGTGACGAGGCGCGGCCCCGCCGGCCTCCCCCAGCAGCGAAAAAGAACCTCGTCTCCTCTGTCCACAGCGTTATGGATGCAAGTTCTCCCTTTCACGTGGTCTGTGCAGAGTCTGAAGCAACGCGGCCTGAATTTCCGTGTGTTCTTTGTGCGCAAGCGAGAGCGGCCGCGGACGGAGAGGGCTCGGGGGCAGCACCTGCTGGGATCGCAGACAGGGGCGGCTCCAGGGAGTCAAACCAGCTGATTTGAAAACAGGAAGTAGCTGGCCCTGAAACAGGCATTATTTGCCCCAGAATGTACCAAGTCATGTCATAATTGGCACATAGTAGGTTTTTTTTCAAAAGAGAAGTGTGTTTTTTGTTTTGTTTTGGTTTTATTTTTCAAGATTTTATTTATTTATTTCAGAGAGAGAGCGCACAAGAAGGGGGAGGGAGAGAGGGAGAAGCAGACTCCCCACTGAGCAGGGAGGCCCATGGGGGTCTCCTTCCCAAGGCCCCGGGATCATGACCTGAGCTGGAGGCTGAGCCATCCACATATCCCAGTAGGTTTTTTCAAAATGATTTGGAGAGAACCTCCCAAGTTCCTAAGAATACAATATCCTAGTGGTCCAGTGTCCCCATAGACACACCCATACGTGCACTCCCCACGTGAACAAGCGGGGGGAAAGGTTTGTTCACCTCCCACCACAAGAGGACACTCAGGTGGCAGTCTGAAAACAATAATTTTCCTCCTGAGAAATATGTCTGATACTAAAAAATGATTTACACTGCAATTTGTGGGGGTTTTTTTGTTTGTTTTGTTTTTCCTTTGTTACAGAGCTGGTAAATATGGCATGGTTAAAGAAAATGTAAAGAAAAATGGAATTATGCGTAGGTTTTGTAGCAGATGGGGAAGGGTAGGGATCACAGCCACAAGGACAGGAAGTTATGGTTTTGTGAAGATCAGTCAGTAACAACAGGGAAAAAAAAACACAAAAACACATTCCAAATGCCATTCCTGTCTGGCTCCATGATGGCTGTTCTGTGTGTTAAGAGACTCTCAATGATTTCAGGCATTTCCTCGTTAGGAAGGAAAAGAAGGAGGGGCGCCTGGGTAGCTCAGTGGGTTAAAGCCTCTGCCTTGGGCTCCGGTCATGATCCCAGGGTCTTGGGATCGAGCCCTGCATGGGGCTTTCTGCTCAGTAGGGACTCAACTTCCCCCTCTCTCTCTGCCTGCCTCTCTGCCTACTTGTGATCTCTGTCTGTCAAAAAAATAAATAAATTTAAAAAAAGGAAGGAAAAGAAGGAATACGCAGATAGATATAGTAGGGAATCCTGTCCGAGGGGCCTCATGCTGATAGGGCACGTGTGGTGGCTCCAGGAAGCTTTGGATGTCCAAGTAGAGACAGATGTGGAAGGTATCAGGGTGGATGAGAGAAAGAACAGAGGAATAACCAAAGAGTAGCAAGCTGTTTGGGTACCGAGTTCACTGAGAAAGGGCAATGGCACTGTATGTAAAATAAAAAAAGTAAAAAGGTCGTAGGTTAAATTCAGAGCATACTTTTGAAAGGCTTCTTTCCTAAGCTTATTTTTTTAAAGGACACTTTTATGACGTGCATACAAAAAAGGCCTTGGGGAAGTGCATCTTTTTTGACCCATAAATTCTACTTCTAGGAGTTGATCCTAAGGAATTAAAAGCACTGATTCAAATCCTTGTAATGTGTTTTATTATAAAATGTATTAAGCTAGCAGAAATAATATCAAAGAGCTACACTGGGGCATTGGTCCATAAGTAAAGGAATATTCCTTCAGTGGGGGAGTACCTAAAGTCGAGAAAGTATGTATATGAATGCAGTGATAATAAATGCTCTCTTAGAGAGAAAAAGGAGGTTTTCAAATACTAAGTAAATAGGCATACGCTTTATCTATACCTGTATAGGAAAACACTTAGAACAATAGATGAATTGTAGTGACTAATTTTAATTATTCATTCATTTATTTATTTTTCCTTTGGAGAAGTTTATTTTTTATTTTATTATTATTATTATTTTTTTTTTAATGATGTCCTGTTAGTCACCATACAGGACGTCATCAGTTTCTGATGCGGTGTTCCATGAGTCATTGTTTGTGTAGAACACCCTGTGCTCCCGCAGTCTGTGCCCTCCTTAATGCCCACCGCCAGGCTTGCCCAACCCCCAGTCACCTCCCCTCAGAAACCTCAGTTTGTTTCCTGGAGTCCACAGTCTCTCGTGGCTCATAATTTTTTAATTTTTTAAGAAATTTTGTTTGTTTGTTTGTTTGCTTATCAACTATTTACTCATTACCTGTGGCAGAAACAATAGTTCTGGATGTCACTACAAGCTGAATCTCTCTAGAATATGCTTTTGTATCAGTGAATGCTTTTTTTTTTTTTTTTTACTAATTATTTTTATTAACATGTAATGTTTTATTTGCCCCAGGAGTACAGGTGTGTGAATCATCAGACTTACACACTTCATAGCACTCACCATAGCACATACCCTCTCAAACGTCCAACATCCAACCACCTTTCCATATCCCCAACCCCACAGCAACCCTAAGTTTGTTTCATGAGATTAAGAGTCTCTTATGGTTTGTCTCCCTTCCGATCCCATCTTGTTTCATGTTTCCCTTCCCTATCCCCCAAACACCTCACGTTGCCTCTCAAATTCCTCATATCAGGGAGATCATAATTGTCTTTCTCTAATTGACTTATCTTGCTCATCATAAAACCCTCTAGTTCCATCCATGTTGTTGCAAATGGCAAGATTTCATTTCTTTTGATGGCTGCATAGTATTCCATTGTGTATATATACCACATCTTCTTTATCCATTCATCTGTTGATGGGCATCTAGGTTCTTTCCATAGTTTTGCTATTGTGGACATTGCTGCTATAAACACTGGGGAGCATGTGCCCCTTCAGATCACTACGTTTGTATCTTTAAGGTAAATACTGAGTAGTGCAATTGCTGGGTCAGAGGGTAGCTCTATTTTCAACTTTTTGAGGAACCTCCATGCTGTTTTCCACAGAGGCTACACCAGCTTGCATTCCCACCAACAGTGTAGGAGGGTTCCCCTTTCTCCGCATCCTCGCCAGCATCTGTCATTTCCTGACTTGTTAATTTTAGCCATTGTGACTGGTGTGAGGTGGGATCTCACTGTGGTTTTGATTTCTATTTCCCTGATGCCGAGTGATGTGGAGCACTTTTTCTTGTGTCTGTTGGCCATCTGGATGTCTTCTTTGCAGAAATGTCTGTTCATGTCTTCTGCCCATTTATTTTTTTTTAATATTTTATTTGTTTATTTGACACAGAGAGAGAGAGAGAGAGAGAGAGAGAGAGATCACAAGTAGGCAGAGAGGCAGGCTCTTCTGCCCATTTCTTGATTGGATTATTTGTTCTTTGGGTGTTGAGTTTGATAAGTTCTTTATAGATTTTGGATATTAGTCCTTTATCTGGTATGTTGTTTGCAAATATCTTCTCCCATTCTGTCTGTTGTCTTTTGGTTGTGTTGACTGTTTCCTTTGCTGTGCAAAAACTTTTGATCTTGATGAAGTCCCAATAGTTCATTTTTGCCCTTGCTTCCCTTGCCTTTGACAATATTTCTAGGAAGAAGTTACTGCGGTTGAGGTAAAAGAGGTTGCTGCCTGTGTTCTCCTCAAGGATTTTGATGCATTCCTGTTTCACATTGAGGTCCTTCATCCATTTTGAGTCTATTTTTGTGTGTGGTATAAGGAAATGGTCCAGTTTCATTCTTCTGCATGTGGCTGTCCTGTGTTCCCCATACCATTTGTTGAAGAGACTGTCTTTTTTCCATTGGACATTCTTTCCTGCTTCGTTGAAGATTAGTTTGCCATGGAGTTGAGGGTCCATTTCTGGGCTCTCTATTCTGTTCCATTGATCTATGTGTCTGTTTTGTGATAGTTCCATACTGTCTTGATGATGACAGCTTTGTAATAGAGCTTGAAGTCTGGAATTGTGATGCCACCAACTTTGGCTTTCTTTTTCAACATTCCTCTGGCTATTCAGGGTATTTTCTGGTTCTATATAAATTTTAGGATTATTTGTTCCATTTCTTTGAAAAAAAATTGATGGTATTTGATAGGGATTGCATTAAATGTGTGGATTGCTTTAGGTATATTGATATTTTCACAATATTTATTCTTCCAATCCATGAGCATGGAACATTTTTCCATTTCTTTGTGTCTTCCTCAATTTCTTTCATGAGTACTTTCTAGTTTTCTGAGTACAGATTCTTTACCTCTTTGGTTTGGTTTATTCCTGGGTATCTTATGGATTTGGGTGCCACTGTAAATGGGATTGACTCTTTGATTTCTCTTTCTTCTGTCTTTTTGTTGGTGTATAGAAATGCAACTGATTTCTGTGCATTGATTTTATATCCTGACACTTAACTGAATTCCTGTCTGAGTTCTAGCAGTTTTTTTTAAAGATTTTTATTTCTTTATTTGACAGAGAATGAGATCACAAGTAGGCAGAGAGGCAAGCAGAGAGAGAATGGGAAGCAGGCTCTCTGCTGAGGAGAGAGTCCGACACGGGGCTTGATCCCATGACCCTGAGATCATGACCGGAGCTGAAGGCGAGGCTTAACCCACTGAGCTACCCAGGTGCCCCTGAGTTCTAGCAGTTTTGGAGTAGAGGCTTTTGAGTTTTCCACATAGAGTACTGTATCATCTGCAAGGAGTGAGAGTTTGACTTCTTCTTTGCCAATTAGGATGCCTTTTGTTTTTATTGTTGTCTGATTGCTGAGGTTAGGGTTTCTAGTACTCTGTTGAATAGCAGTGGTGATAGTGGACATCCTTTCCGTGTTCCTGACCTTAGGGAAATGCTCTCAGTTTTTCCCCATTGAGAATGATATTTGCTGTGGGTTTTTCATACATGACTTTGATGATACTGAGGTATGTACCCTCTATTCCTACACCTTGAAGAGTTTTGATCAAGAAAGGATGCTGTACTTTGTCAAATGCTTTTCCAGCATCTATTGAGAGTATCATATGGTTCTTGTTCTTTCTTTTATTAATGT